>NW_011500483.1:84831-107775 GCF_000495115.2 Populus euphratica
CTTTAGTTAAGGAGTTATTGATACTTCAAGTGTAAAATGATGATATAAAACCTTGATAAAAATACACTTTTAAGTATCAATCAATGCATCATTACAATATCTGGATGCAGATACATTTTATTTTCACACTTCTTCCATGGACACCTAATATCACCTTCAATAAAAATTATGGGCATATATATTGCAAAATTAATAAAACCTTATACCTTATTACAATAATCCATCCTCCACAATTCTTGGGGTGAATCTTGATACATCCATGAATGATTATTAATGACTTTTATAGAACCTCTATAAAATTATGATCACAACATATATTAACTAACTATGTTAGGTAAATAAATTTGCAAAAATATTGGTTTACCTTGAGACTATCCAACAAGCTAATTACAACTTCTGATACATATTCATTATCAATTATTAACGTCCATACAAATTTATATATATAAATTTATAGAAATTACAATTGCGCAATAGCATTGATAAACATTAAAATGGGCCTGTTAAACAAGCTATTAATTATTTCACCACAACACATGTAATTCGGTAATTCAATAAAGTTTCAATAATTTACAAACAAATACAATTTTACCTAATATAAAACAAATCATAACAAGTACAAAATTATACATTCATATACTACAAGTTTGTTTGAGAAATAGCAATAAAACATGTACATACACTAACAAAATACATATGTTAAAAGAAAAAAATGACATTTAAATGTTAAAATTAAAAAAGATAGATTTACTTACAAAAAATGACAAAATCCATAATAAATCAGAATGCAGATGTTGTGATTACAAAACTTTAAGAAAATATGACTTGTGTTGAGAATAGTGATTAGTACTTAAAAGTGCATTTTTATCAAGGTTTTATATCATCATTTTGCACTCGAAGTATCAATAACTCCTTAACTAAAAAATGTTTTATAATAACGTATCTAATAATATAAGATACCTTTAATTTATAATAAATGTTGATTTTAAATACAGGCCTATCACATAAATGAAAGGATTGATTGATGAATTTAAGAACTGAAATTGAAAGGACAAAGAGATGGCCAAACTTAGAAAAAAGATGTCGGTACAATCCAAACCAGAATACTGTTTGGTAATTAGGTCATATCTAGAGATGTAGATCTTAGGTCTAATTTATATGGATGGAAAGGTAAGACATAGGTCTACAACTTTCATATGGAACCCAAGATCTAAAAAGACCATTTTCAAGTCCAAATTGTAGCAACAACAAAGAAGTTCGAATTTGTCTTCCAGTTCGAGCACTGTTCAGTGTTTGGCCCATATCTCGAGTTCTAGAAGTCCAAATGAGCTGACGTTTTTACATAAGAAAGCTGAGATAATTTCCTACAACTTTCATGTTTTCAAGTGGCTCCAATTTTGACGTTATCAATAACGTTTTGGGCAGACAAGAAAAGATAAGGATTGTCACCAAGTCAAGAGTTGGTCACCCACTCATTAGTTAGTCATGAAATCAATAGTTCCCAATTTTAGCCTATAAAAGGAGACATTTGCCATGCATTTAGGCATCTTGGTCTCCAAATCAAGATCATGCTTTTGCTTTCTCTCTTTGTATTATTTGTAATGTTTATGCTTTGCTTTCATTAATATCAAGTTTATGTCTTTCATTTCCTTTCATTTACTGTGTTAACTTTTATCTTATTTATGTTCTTATTTTGTTTATTTATTTTTCTTTCTTTTATTATGTTTAGCTAAGTTTATTATGTCAAGGTGAAAATGTTACACTAATGGTGTAAGAATAAGTATAGTGTAAACTTAATATGGACTTTAATGTTTGATACTAACATGTTTTGTAATTGTTATCTTGTTCAATCTTTAATACTTTGCTTGTTAAATGACTAATCTTGATTTATATTGTATAACACTTGGTACAACAAATGCTTGGCACTTTTATAGTTCATACTGTATGGTATAACCGACACCTAAGCTATGATAGGAATTTAATTTTTTGTTAACATAAATTATAATCATGTTAACAATCTATAATCAAATTGAAACCTCCTTTGTGTGTGGTTTCCACTTGAATAATAAGAGTTTATACTATACTTGTTTGACATACCATTAGTGAAACCTCTAACCTTGACATTTGTCATTATCATTTTAGTGGATCCTCTAACCTTGACATTTATTGTTATCATTGTTTAATTCTTACATTAATATTCCATCTCAAAGTTCTCTTCATCATCTTTTTCTTCTTCTTCTCCTTCTTTTTCTTTACTACTACTACTACTAGTACTATTATTATTATTATTATTATTATTATTATTATTGCTACTAATACTACTACTACTACTACTACTCAATTTGAACACTGACACAAATCATTATATGTGTTGTGTTGCATCTCCTCAGTTTATACTATACTTGTTGTTGTTTATAATTGTTGTTTATAAGTTATACAATTAACCTCCATGTGGTTCGACGCCAGTCTTGTCGGGTTATTTATTACTTCGACACTCTTGCACTTAGGAGAAGACATTAATCTTTTAGTCATGTCAAGTTTTTGGCACCATTGCCAGGGAGGTAAGTTTTGTACAAATTATAGTATTTATTTTATTTTCTCTTTTCACTTTTCTTGTATATAATTTTGTTTCTTTTCTCTTGTTTCTTCTTCTTTTGTTTTCTTCTTCATTTTATTATATTCCTACACGTGCATGAGAGCGTGGTCACGTACATGAAGTGATAGACTTTGTAGGGTATCCTCATCATTTTCAGAAAATATAGCCGAAGAAGATAATCAATCACTTCATAATGAGAATAATGAGAATAACTATGTTAGAACACTTAGAAACCACATGAATCCCATAAGAACAAGTGCACCATCATGCATAGTTTTTTCTCCTGATGCATCTCATTTTAATTTTAAGCCAGACATTATTCAACTTTTACCTTCCTTTCATGACTTAGATTTAGAAAATCTATACTTGCATTTAAGGGAATTTGAAGAGGTCTACAACACATATAATGATTCAAATTATAGCATGAACACCATCAAATTAAAGCTTTTTCCTTTTTCATTAAAAGATAAAGCTAAAACATGGCTATAAAATTTGAGATGAAATGCTTGGGATCCATTCGTGCTTGGGATGAAATGCAACAACAATTTTTAAAGAAGTTTTTTCCATCTCACAAAACAAACTCTTTCAAAAGACAAATCATCACTTTCACTCAAAAACCAGGAGAAACATTTTACCAATGTTGGGATAGGTATCAAGACTTGCTTAATACTTGCTCTCATTATGGTTTTGAAACATGGAGATTGGTTTCACATTTTTATGAAGGGTTAACACCTAGAGATAGGCAAATGGTTGAATTGATGTGCAATGGAACTTTTGAAGATAAAGACCCTAATGAAGCAATAGAGTACTTAGATTTGTTAGCTGAAAATGCTCAAAATTGGGACACCACAGGTACTTATGAGGCATCGAATAAAACTTAACCTCATACATCTAGTGGAGGTATGTACAACCTTAGGGAAGATTCTGACCTCCAAGCTAAGTTTGCATCTTTAGCTAGAAAAGTCGAGGAACTAGAATTGAAAAAGAGTGGTCAATTAAAATTTGTTGAAAATATTGCATGTCAAATATGTGAAACAAATAAACACTCAACTAGTAATTGTCCAACCTTGCCTTCTTTTAAGGAATGTCTCCATGAATAAGCCCATGCTTTAAACAGTTTCTAAAGGGCCAACCACATACTCCCAAACATACAACCCTGGTTGGAGAAATCACTCAAATTTTAGTTGGAAGAGTGATAATAACAATGTACAAACTTCACAACCACCATTTCAAGCACACCATAATTTTCAAAATTCTCATGGATATGCTCCACCTCTTAGATGAAATCTTAAGGAAACATTGCATGCATTCATTGAAAAGCAAGAGAGAATCAATACTCAACTTGCTCAAAACATGACAGATTTTAAAGATACTCTTGTAAAATTGACATCTGCTCTCAGTTTCCAAGAGAAAGGTAAGTTTCCATCTCAATCACAACAAAATCCCAAGGGGCAATATAATGCAAATACAAGTAGTTCCGGAAGCCAACACATAGATCAAGTCAAATCAGTCATTACTTTTCACAGTGGTAAGGTTATTGAAAAACCCACTGTTGAACCTTGTGAAAAAGAAGATGAGTCAATCTCTAAGGGTAAGGAAGGGGTTGAATCTGAAAATTGCAAAGAAACGACTGATTCCCCATCAGTACTTCCATTTCCTCATGCCATGACCAAATAAAGGAAAGTCAATCACAATTCTGAAATCTTTGAAACTTTCAAATAGGTAAGAATCAATATACCTTTGCTGGATGCTATTAAACAGGTTCCTTCCTATGCTAAATTTTTGAAAGATCTATGCACTATGAAGAGGAAATTGAATGTGAAAAAGAAAGTCTTTTTAGCCGAACAAGTAAGTGCCATTCTTCAGAATAATAATGCTTTGAAATATAAAGACCCTGATTGTCCTAGAATTTCTTGCTTTATTGAGAACATAAAATTGAAAGAGCCTTACTTGATCTTAGAGCCAGTGTGAATTTACTTTCATATTCAGTTTTTCAGAGTCTCAATTTAGGTGAGTTAAAACCAACTTCTATAACTTTTTTACTTGTCGATAGATCTATAAAAGTGCCTAGAGGAATAATTGAAGATGTTTTAGTACAAGTTGATAAATTTATTTATCTTGTGGATTTTATTGTCTTGGACACACAACCTGTTGAAGTATGTAAATCATTTCCTGTTATTTTAGGACGTCTGTTTCTTGCAACTTCTAATGCATTGATTAATTGTAGGAATGGACTAATGAAGCTATCATTTGGAAACATGGCATTGGAGATGAATATTTTCAACATTTGCAAGCAACCTGGAGATGATAATGATTTACAAGAAATGGACTTTACTGAAAAATTAATTCATGATCAATTTCAAACCACTTCCAATGAAATTGAGATTGATGAATCTGATGATTTGCAAATGGTTTATTTTCAGGAAGAATCAAAAGCAAGTAATTGGAGACCACAAATTGAGGAATTGCCACTACGATCAATTAAGTCCATACCTTCAAGTGTTCAACCACCCAAACCTGATTTGAAGCCATTGCCATTTAATCTCAAATACTCATTTTTAGGAGAAAATAAAACTTTTCTGGTAATAATCTCTTCCAAACTCTGAAAATGCTCAAAAATACATTAGGATGGACCATAGCTAACATAAAAGGAATTAGTCCTTTGATTTGTACACATAAAATTTATTTGGAGGAAAATGCTAAACCCTCTAGAGAAATGCAACGAAGGCTCAATCCTAATATGAAAGAAGTAGTGAAAAATAAAGTCATTAAGCTTCTAGATAATGAAATTATTTATCCTATTTCTGACAGTAAATGGGTAAGTCCTACCCAAGTTGTACCCAAGAAGTCTAGAGTCACTGTGATAACAAATGAGAACAACGAGTTAATTCCTACTAGGACTGTTACTGATTGGCGCATGTGCATTGACTATAGGAAACTTAATTCAATGACTATAAAAGATCATTTCGCTTTACCTTTCATGGATCAAATCCTACAAAGAGTTGTAGGTCATGAATTTTATTGTTTTCTAGATGGCTATTCAGGATACAACCAAATTGAAATTGCATTAGAAGATCAAGAGAAGACTACTTTCACATGTCCATTTGGTACTTTTACATATCGAAGGATGCCTTTTGGATTATGTAATGCATCAGCCACGTTTCAAAGATGCATGCTTAGTATATTAGTGATATGGTTGAACATTTTCTTGGGATTTTTATGGATGATTTTTCTATTTTTGGCGATTCATTTGATGATTGTTTGACTAGCTTAGAAAAGATTTTGAGCAGGTGTGAAGAGAAAAATCTTGTGCTGAATTGGGAAAAATGTCACTTTATGATAACAAATGACATTGTACTTGGTCACATTGTTTCATTAAAAGGAATTGAGGTTGACAAATCTAAAATCAAGTTAATTGCGAACTTGCCAACACCAAAATCTATTAAAGATGTTAGATCATTCCTAGGACATACTGGTTTTTATAGAAGGTTCATCAAAGATTTTAGTGTAATATCTAAGCCCTTAAGTAACCTTCTAACAAAGGATAATATTTTTGAATGGACTGAACATTGTGAAAAAGCCTTTGTTAAACTTAAAAACTTGCTTACTTATACTCCTGTCATTCAACCTCCTGATTGGTCATCACCTTTTGAAATAATGTGTGACGCTAGTGATTATGTCGTAAGTGCTGTTTTGGAACAAAGAAAAGATAAGAAACCTTATGTGATTTATTATGCAAGTAAAACTTTAAATAGTGCTCAAATGAATTATACCACCACTGAAAAAGAATTACTTGCAGTAGTATTTGCATGTGAAAAATTCAGATCTTATCTTGTTGGCTCACATGTTGTTTTTAGTGATCATGCAGCATTGAAATATCTTCTTTCTAAGAAAGATTCTAAGGCTAGATTGGTGCGGTGGATTTTGTTACTTCAAGAATTTGATATCACAATCAAAGATAAGAAAGGCAGCGAAAATGTTGTCGCAGATCACTTGTCAAGATTGACAACAGATTCAAAAACTGACATCACACCAATCGATGACTACTTTCCCGATGAATCTTTACTTTCCGTCTCTACAATGCCTTGGTTTGCTAATATTGTCAATTTTTTTATTTCAGGACAATTGCCAGCTCATTGGAGTACCCAAGATAAAAGAAAGTTCTTCAACGAAGTGAAGAACTTTTATTGGGATGACCCTTATTTATTTAAATATTGTCCTGATCAAATATTTCGAAGATGCATTCCTGACAATGAGGTAAGTAGTGTCATTAAATTTTGTCATTCTAAGGCATGTGGGGGCCATTTCTCATCAAGAAAGACAACTGCAAAAATCTTACAAAGTGGATTTTACTGGCCCACCATATTCAAAAACTCATATGTATTCTGAAAGTCTTGTTAAAATTGTCAAAAGTTTATGGAAAACCTTGTCACTTGCTTGTGGAACTTAAACATAAAGCTTATTTGGCTATTAAAGCTTTCAATTCAAATCTGGATGATGCTAGTCAACTGCGAAAATTACAAATAAATGAGCTTGAGGAAATAAGAAATGATGCATATGAAAATTCAAGAATTTATAAAGCAAGAATCAAAGAGTTTCATGACAAGAATATTCTGAAAAAAACATTTAATGTTGGTCAAAAAGTCTTGCTTTATAATTCTTGACTACATTTATTTCCTGGAAAACTACGATAAAGATGGAGCAGTCCTTTTATTGTGAAACATGTGTATCCATATGGGGCCCGTGATATCCCAAAAAATGACAATATTTTCAAGGTAAATGGACATCGTTTGAAATTTTACTTTGATAATTTTTCAGTTGAAAATGACTTTATTGAATTAGGTGATCCTGTATATAAAGATTGATTTTTTTCTTTCATATTATTTTTGTGTTTTTTTTTGGAGTGATTTTTGCTAGCTTCTCTCACCCCGGTCAAATAGCGGATAACGGTACTCCGTGACTTAAGTCGGTTCTTTCAGTTTCCCATAATAATTGATATCTGTGTATATATTTGTGCAATTTTTTGAATCTCTCTTTCAATTCTCATTTGACAATAGACACTAATCTTGAAAAATTAAAAAAGTATTTTCCCACTCTGCCTCAGAATGCGATTACAAAAATTTACCGTGCTAGATGTGTAAGATTGAGATTGTTAATGAATCATGGAATTCCTGAAGATATTCGCTGGTTGATTGAAGCAAAGGTCCGATTATCAGGTGAGTCCTCTAACTCCTTCATTTCACAAATGCCTGGAACAGGTAAAAACACTTTTGCAAAGAAACATCGTGCAAAACGACTGAAAGTCTGTCATCGATGTGCTAGATGGACTTGTAATGCACAATGTCGTTCTTTAGGAATGGTATCTATAAACCGTGAAGATAAAATACAATTCATTAAGGATGGCCTGAGTAAGGAGTCTTTAGATAATCTTCTATTGACTCTTGAGACGCATCCTAGTGGAGATGTGCATCGTGCAATTCATGATTTATGGCCACTATTTCATAAAGAACATGATCGACTTAGTCTTGGGAATCTGACTAAAAAAGACCCTGTTTGCCAGTTTAGTCTCGGGAATCTAACTAAAAAAGACCCTGTTTGCCAGTTTTTAAGAAAACTGGATGGGAAGCCTATCCCCGATCCATAGAGGGTGTTTAAGCCGTTCTTCGACGTAAAACTAAGGGAAGATGTGAGCCACAATCACAACTACCTGTACATACACATGCTTTTTCAAAAATAAATAAATAAATAAATAAACAGAGAGAGAGTGTGTGAGACTCCAACTGGCCTACACATAGGTGGTATGATTGCCCTTTTAATTTCTCATATATAAAATCCTCTCTTTTTTCCCTTCATTTCCACTCAACTCATACATTCATCAAATATAAAAATGTGTAGAAATGACAAGTTCCGCAAGTCACCAAATAAAAAGTATTTGTGTTTTCGGTGGATTTAGTCCTAGGAAAGAAAAGGAGTTTTTAGAATCAGCAAATCGTCTTTGTCAGGTGCTAGCTGAGATAAAGATTCATTTAGTGTATGGGGGAGGTAGTCTTAGGTTAATGGGAGGTGTGTCAATAGCTGTATTTTTAAGAGGAAGTCAAGTTTTGGGGGTCATCCCTGAAGCTTTAGCACAAGGGGATATCATTGGAAAAATAATTGAAGAGGAACTTCAGGTCTCCACAATGTTGGCTTGAATGAATGCAATGTTTAATCATGCTGATGCCTTCATTGCTTTACCAGGTGGTCTAGGCACATTGGAAGAGATCTTTCATATTTCCTCTTGGGCCCAACTGCACATTCACCATAAACCCAAAAGTCTGTTAAATGTTAATGGTTATTATGATAAGTTGTTGTCTTTTCTTGATCATGCTATGGAACAAGAATTTCTAACATCTTCTACATGACAAATCATAATCTCTGCTGCTACTGCTGAACAATTGATTGACCAACTACAATCTTTCATTCCTGTAATTGATCCCTCTATGAGTTGCATAAATTGGTCATCTAAGTAAAGCCGTAAAAAGCTTAAATTAGATTTGAGCCTTCATTTGTGAATCTTTATGTTTTTTGGTTTTATTATTGTGTTTTGTTATTTCTTATATTTGTTTTAGTGTGTTTGAGGTTTGTCAGTGTTCGTTATTTCAGGTGATATCTTCTATACTCTATCTTTCTACCTTAGAACATTGAGGACAATGTCTCATTTTGGTTAGGGGGAGAGGGTAGTAGCTAAAAAAAAAAAACTAAATGTGTTTTCTATTTCATAAAGCATGTGCAAAATTGTTGTTACTATGATGGTAGAGTAAAGGAGATCTTTTTATGACTTTTGAGACACATCTTAGTAACCATTCTTAATAAGGTCTATCATAATACTTCTTGAAATATTCAGGTTTACAAACTCTCGCATTACTATCACTTAATTCTACTCATATACTCATTTAACATGTATTCTTAAACCTTAATTTACACACACACACTTTAACATATGATTGTGGGTTGCATAATGGATTATTACATTATTTATGTTCTTTTGTTAAAGATAACAACTAATGGAAAGAGATAATATATAATTTAAAAAAAACAAAAAAAAAGAGCAAAAAAAAATGATGATAATAAAAATATAGATAAGTTTGGTTTCGTAGCCTCCCTAACCTAAGCAATTAAGCTCGAAGAGGTGCTTTAACACCTAATACCCTAAAGTCAACTAACTTGGGAGCTATTGGCCCAACGCTTGTTACATGGGTTGAGGAGAAAAGCTTAAGGGAATCAAACATTGCACTATCTACATATCAGTATCTGCGACCCGAGTTACTAAGCTCGTAGGGGTGTCTTAACACCTAATGCCCTAAGACCAACTGGTCTGGGAGTCATTAGCTGAAAGCTCGTTACATGGGTTAAAGATGCATGATGTTTTTAAAGTATATGTATATAGAGTTAAAAAAAAAAAAAGAAAAAAAAAAGACAAAAATAGTAATCCCAACCCAAGGAAGTTAACCTTAAACATTAGAACAAAAATTTTGTTTTCTTCCAAGAAAAGCCCCATAATTATGTGTTGATACATTGAGCACAAAAGAAAGGTTTATTAATATCTTGTTAAGAGGTATTGAGCAGATATATAAATTTAATGAGAGTTTGTTTATCTGGATAGACTAATGGAAGTTAAATGATGAATACCTTGCTTTGTGAAATTTGCAAATTTGTTTTCTATTTTAACGCTTTGATTACTAGGGACTAGTAATAAGCTGGTTGGGGGGTGTGATTAGTACTTAAAAGTGCATTTTTATCATGGTTTTATATCATCATTTTGCACTTGAAGTATCAATAACTCCTTAACTAAAATATGTTTTATAATAATGTATCTAATAATATAAGATACCTATAATTTATGGTAAATGTCTATTTTTAATGCAGGCCTATCACATAAATGAAAGGATTGATTGATGACTTGAAGAACTTAAATTGCAAGGATAAAGAGATGGCCAAACTTAGAAAAGAGATGTCGGTGCAATCCAAACCGGAACACTGTTCGGTAATTGGGTCATATCTGGAGCTACAGATCTCAGATTTAGGTCCAATTTATATGGATGGAAAGGTAAGACATAGGCCTACAACTTTCATATGGAGCCCAAGATCTAAAAAGGCCATTATCAAGTCCAAATTGTAGCAACAACAAAGAAGCCCGAATCTGTCTTCCAGCCCGAGCACTATTCGGTATTTTGGCCATATCTGGAGTTCTAGAAGTCCAAATGAGCTGAAATTTTTACACAAGAAAGCTGAGACAATTGCCTACAACTTTCATGTTTACAACTGGCTCCAATTTTGACGTTATCAATGACGTTTTGGGCAGACAAGAGAAGATAAGGATTGTCACCAAGTCAAAAGTTGGTCACCCACTTATCAATTAGTCATCAAATCAATAGTTCCCATTTTTGGCCTATAAAAGGAGGCATTTGCCATGCATTTAGGCATCTTGATTTCCAGATCAAGATCATGCTCTTCCTTTCTCTCTTTGTATTTTTTATGCTTTGTTTTCATTAATATTAAGTTTATGCCTTTCATTTCCTTTCCTTTACTTAGTTAACTTTTATGTTCTTATTTTGTTTATCTATTTTGCTTTCTTTCATTATGTCTAGCTAAGTTAATTATGTCAAGGTGAAAAGGTTACACTAATGGTGTAAGAATAAGTATAATGTAAACTTAATATGGACTTTAATGTTTGATACTAACATGTTTTATATTTGCTATCTTGTTCACTCTTTAATACTTTGCTTGTTAAATGACTAATCTTGATTTATGTTGTATAACACTTGGTACAACAAATGCTTGGCACTTTCATAGCCCATAATGTATGGTATAACCGACACCTGAGCTATGAAAGGAACTTGATTTGTTGTTAACATAAGTTATAATCATGAATGCTTGACGAGATTTACAAGTATTAGCATTAATTGAATAAGATGACTAATGTAATCATGTTAACAATATATAATCTGATTGGAACCTCCTTTGTGTGTGGTTTCCAATTCAATAATAAGAGTTTATACTATACTTGTTTGATATACCATTAGTGGAACCTCTAACCTTGACATTTGTTATTATCATTGTTTAATCGTTACATTAATATTCCATCTCAAAGTTCTCATCATCTTCTTCTTCTTCTCTTTCTTTATTATTATTATTATTACTACTACTACTACTACTACTACTACTACTACTACTACTACTACTACTACTACTACTACTACTACTACTACTGGAATACTTATGTCGGTGATTCCATCGGCAATTCTGATGGTGAATTGGTCACATCACTATATGGACATCTCAGTTTGAATCTGTTAGTGATTTCATTGGTAAAATCTCCTGCAAAAAGTTCCATGTGAGTGAATCGCTTTTTTTTTTTTTTTAATTTTGAATATTTAATTTGTAATTTTATCGGTATATTTTGATTGTACTATTTTATTAATATATACTGATTGAATTACAAACAGAATAGTATTCGTCAATAACTATCATCGTAAATTATCGACATAATTATTTTGCCGGTAATTTTGTTAGTTTAAATGAATTTCTGGTACTGTGAATTTTGTGTTTATAAATTCTTTAATTCTTAATCCAGATAGTTTAGATAGGATGAGCATGATATTTTAGATAGGACGGGCTTCACGCACCTAAGGAATTGTGCATCGCCCTCCATGTAAAATTCTCAATCTTATCAAGAACTTGTAAGGATCAAATCTACTTTTAATTAAGATTATCTGCATTTAGAAAATAAATTTATTTTTTCAAATTTTTTTCTTAATTTTAAAAATAATTTAAAATAAATATAAAGAAAAATTCAAAATTCAAAAATAAAAATCCACCATGAATAAAAAAGAAATTGTAAAGAAACATTAACAAAACTAGCATAAATAAAGAATAAAGAATAAATTTTTATGATTTTTGTAAATTTTAAATCAATAGAAATTTAACATGTTTCTTTCCATATCTTTAAAAGACAATAGTATAGGAATTTAAGGACTTTTATATACATAGATCCAATTGTATAAATTGAAACCGCGTATGCATGTATATGGTAATAAAAAATCCATACAATAAGACTCTTTCTCGCCATTGAACGTTGAAAAATGACATACTGACTCGAGTCGTCATGCCTTCTTCTGTGGAGGAAAACATACAAGATTTTCTTATCTACACGAAAATGTAATTAACTATGCATGACGAGAAGAAAAATAAAACATATCGGAGAGAGCAGGCAATTACTTGAAAGTATTTCTTAACCATTCCCAAATTCATATATTTTAATTTAATATCACACAAGATAAGTAGGGTACATTCTTATTAGGATTTGAACCCAAGATTTTCTAGTGAAAATCTAAAATCATACTCCACAACGCTACATGTGCTTTATGAACCCCGAAACTATGCACAGCGTTCTTCCAATAAGATGACTTAGGTTGTCATCTTTGCTTTCGATTCTTTCTTGTAATTGCTTTGTAATTTATAGCCTATATGTTAATTTTAGGCGATTAATTAATTACCGTAGAGAGCATGTATACCATCAATATCATCCTGGGCGAGATCCCTTTTCTTAGTTCCAGCTGCAATCGCTGGATACATAACGGCACTGGAATCATCACTGTGAGCAAGACCAAGTAGATGTCCTATTTCATGAACAGCCACGGATTCCAAGTCAAATTGGTCCATTGCGGGGTTAGCACTCCAGTTCTCGTCCGCATCGAAATGGAAACGGCCATCTTCTGGACTAAAAGCATGGGCTAGTGTTCTCCCAGGTCCATCAAAAGGATAACCATCCCGATGATCACCGCTGTAGAATGTAATAACAATATTTGCTGATGCAGCATCAGAGGCCTCCTGGAAAGTTAATTGAGAAACATCTGACCACTTTTTGAAAGCATCTGAGCAGACAGACCTCAAGGTGTCCATATCAACAACTTGGACGCCATCCGAGCCAAATGTGTAGGTCAGATGATACTTGGAAGGTGGCCATTTTGGCATCCCATCGAAGAACTTATAATGCATCACCATGTGGAACTTGGTGTGTTTTGATTTAGTGTTGTTGGGTGTGATATCAGGCATTCCACATCGTGGAATCATCATTTGTTTTATGGTACTATCGTCGAGGATACCAGTAACATTCAGATGAAAATAGTTCTGGTATGTTTTGAGTGCAGACTCCAAGAGATCATCAAAATCGCTGGTCATGAGATTGACATCACTTGGATAGTATCCAAACCTTTTGAGGTATTGTTTGAGCTCAACAAGTCCTTCCACAGTTTGGCCCTTCGAACTCCCTCCAGCTTTTGAAGGGAGCTAAAAGAATACTGCTGATGCTCGGATTTCAAAATCCTCGCCAGACCTATGAAGGACTGGATAGAAAAGAAGGCGATGAAAGCTAACAAAAGACACGAAAGTTTAGGAGCCATATTGATGTTGTTTCAGAGAATGGCTTTCGTCGTGGGTTGTGGCTGTGCAGTACAATTGTATGGCTATTTATAGACCCGATTCCAGGCTTTGGGGGTTCCATAGCATACGTCATGTTATTCATTTATAACGTCAGATTCACAGGTCAGGAAGCAATACATTTATACACAAGATTATTGATGGAGCTCTATATTTTGACTAATTATTTAATTTTAGAAAAATAGAATTGAAAAGAAAAGAAAAAGCTTATATAAGAGAGCTTTTGCCGACTATATTTATATTCACATTCTATCAGTAAATATTTTACTGAGCTCACAGATAAAAATAATTTATTGAAAAAATATTCATTGGTAATTTTTGATATATTAAGGAGTCCATCATTAATAAATTTATTGATGGCTTTACAAACAGAAAATGTAAGCCAAAAAAATAAAATTACTTACTTTATTTCATTGGTGATTCTCTTGATAAAATTTAACATATCACCAATAGTTGAACCATATATAATTTTATTAGTAAAATTACATATCCCAATAAAATGTTATCAGTAATTCTATCAGCGAGTTAATAGTTATAGTGATATTTACCACTATTTTTTCCCGACTCTTTATAATATACCAATGGACTTATTCCGTTGGTGAGTTAACAGTAACAATGACATTTCCTGTAATTATTTTTCAAGTCTCTAGAATATACTGATGGACTTGTTCCGTCATTAGTACCGTCTTTAATTATTTTAAAAAATATTTTTTAAAAAAAATATAATGAACAAAAGTAGACAAATAATTAAAATAATATAAAAATCAATTAAATGAACAAAAGTAGATAAATAATTAAAATAATATAAAAATCAATTATTTTAATATAAAAATACATATTTTTATTACAAATTTAAACATTTATACATTCAAATACAATAAAACTAAAATAGAGGCGACACTAGAGGAGTAAGAGGAGGTTGGTCATTGCTGAGATCATGAGACCAATTAGTGGGGTATATGTACAACCCATCTAGGATCTCATCTTAATTACCACTCGACGGGGTTCTTTATAATCTACGGTAAGTCATTCATATTTTTTATTGAGATGAATCATCCAACATCACCTCAAACTCTCAAGTTTGAGTGCTCGGGACTGATTATGAGCATTCAATGGTCGAAACACTATTGACCCTCCGCAAGTTTTTGGATGTAGTGTTAAAAAGTCTATACACTCGATTTCTATTGGGTCTACCAGACGATCCTGCCTCCAACCACAAATTCAGATCTATATTTAGGTGGGTCAAATGATCGTTCTCATATCTCTTCTTCAATCGGTTGTTATATGTTTCTTACAAAGAAAAAATAAATTCATCAAATTCAAGTAAATAATAACTTAAGAAAAGAAAACAAATTATTTAAAAATCAACATAACACAAAGTGTTGAACTTGGCTATCCATGAACTGCTACTTCTCTTTTTTGCGGTCATCACTCCATATGTATGTTTCCATAAAAAACTCCGTTGGGCTTAGCTCATGTCTAAGAATCGTAACCTGCAAGATAAAAAAGTTGTCAGTTAAATATATTTATAGAAAAACAAATAAAAAAATAGATGTAATTAAAAATAATCTTGTCATTCGCTTCACCTGCAAAACAAACAAAATGAAACCGCCGGCATGCATTGTAATGAAATGGTGACCGTTATGTGAAACACATTGACATCAACATGCATTGTAATGAAATGGTGACCGTTATGTGAAACACATTGACATCATATACTAAATGTATTCTACTTATACAGTCTCCAAGATTTTGAGTGCATATAGCAAAACTTCATGGTCAATTTCAATTTTGTATTAAAAAGTTATTCTTAGTCTCTCTTTCTTATTCTTTTTAATTTGTAATTATCATTTATTTTCTAACCTTATTATTCAAGGAATTTTGGCACTCTATGATTCATTAGAAAAAGGCATGCTCACTACTTTTTTCTGCCTAACTGGATTACTAATTACTAACTACTTTTTTAGTTCCTTTAATTTTTGGAATTATTGTTTGGGTTTAAAAATTTATTTTGTTTATTTTTTAATTTAAAGGTTTGAATGAAAAAGGGAACGATCGTTAACAAATAACAAAAATAATAATAATAAAATTATTAGTTAGCCATATTTGAGTAACAAAAAAAGATCGATTTTAATGTCAATATGTTTTATTTAATGATAGAAGTTCGATGATGGTAACTTTTTCTTCTTTAAACATGTTTGGAAAAGTAGATTAGGGTCCTTTTAGATTTTTTTAATTAGGTTGATTTTTATTTTTATTTTAGTGATTTTGGGTTTGGTTAGTAGTTTATGTAGGTTCTTATGGTATATTTAGTATTTTTTCAAATAAAAATTATTTGAAAATTAGAATTTTAGGATCCAAAAACTTGGATGTTGTTTTGACTTCGCTGAAGGTGATCATTTACAATAGATGAGAAATCACCTAATTAAAAAGAAGGAAAAGAAAAAAGATAAACGATGCGTCATCCTCTTCTAAAAAAAACACCGAGCATAGGTATGGGATTTTTAATTAAGGCGAGCCTGTTTGAGAGTGTTTTAACGGTTGCTTTTTAAAATGCTTTTCACTCGAAAATATATTAAAATAATATTTTTTTATTTAAAAAAAATATTTTTGACATCAGCACATCAAAATAATATAAAAACACTAAAAAAATATTAATTTGAAACAAGAAAAAAAATAAAATAAAATTCAATTTTTTTCAAAAACACTTTTAAAATATAAAAATAAACAGGGCTAACTCACTTACATGACCCTTTTTGAAGGGCCACACGAGCTTGGCTACACAACCCACATATATTTGACATGTTTATGTTTTTATTTTTTATTTTTTAATATAATTAATTTACAATATGATAAAAAATATCAATGCATTAAAATTTTAAACTAATTAAAAATATATTTTAGATATTATTTTATAAAATATCATTTAATTTTTATTTTTTGATAAAAATATAACAGTTTTTTTATAATATTACCAAGTTTTTTTACAACTCATCACTATTTATTTTAATATTATCTTTTATTTATAGCATATATTTTATTGTAGATTAAATATAATTATTTCAGAAAAAAATATTATTAAATCTAGTTGGATCTATGATCTAAATTGCTAGTTTATTGGGTTAGCTCAAAGGGTTGATTGAAAATGTTGCTATTATGATATTTCAAAAAACTTATTTTATATATATAAAAATTGGAGTTATTTATCAAAATTTTGCTTGAAAATAGAAAATATATGGACAATAGTTGCACATTTGTTTTTTACATTTGAAAAATATTGAGGTTCGACTTAGAGTGAAGTGCAGGCCTATTACTAGTCAAAACTATTATGAAAAGGAGACCTCACGATATCCTGCCTAGCTTAAGAATAAGCAGGGAAGAGATGACAAAACACCACAACTAGGAAGTCGGACAGCGATCTGCTATAATTGAACCACTTGAAAAATCAAACAGGTATATTTTGCAACTTGGTTCAAGAAAAGATATGATTTTGCTAAGTAGTTTATCTAATAAAAACATATATAACTTTTAATTTGCTTATTGAATCAAGCTCAAATATTTTTAAGAAATTTTAAACATTTAATTTTGTAATAAATTAGCTTGCTATAATAAAATAGCCTTAGAAAATAATTTTTCTTAGCTTTAGTAATTATATATATATATATTAATTTTCAGCCTTTTTAGCTTTAGTAATTATATATATATATATATATTAATTTTCAGCCTTTAAGTTTTTCTATTTAATTATGCTTAATATTTTTTTTATTCTATTCATGAATTTTAATTTCTAATACTGATAGTTTAGATAAGACAAACATGATATTTTAAATTGTGCATTGCTCTCCATATAAAATTCCTAATCTCATCAAGAAATTGTGATGGCCCAATCTACTTCTAAATAAGATTATCTGCATTTTAAAAATAATTTTTTTAGCTCCATTGAATGTTTTTGAGAAATGGACATTGAGTAGTCATGCCGTGGAGGCAATTGTAATTGTTTGTTACATTGCTATCATTATATAAAAAATAAATAAACACCAAATTTTTTATTTCTATTATTAGCAAGGAAATTGAAATATTCAAACTTGTCGTGAATGTTAAGTCTGTACTTGATTTTAAATTTTGATAGCCTCAACTATAACAATATATATATTACGTTACATCATATTAAATGTATTGTGAAAATTAAGCTGTTTTTATTGCTGAAATGTAGTCATGGATTGCTATAGAAACTTGGAATGTTGTTAGAAAGAGAAATGACAGAAAAATATTTTAGTCAATAATATTCTAGCCATAAAAAATTAATTTTGATATCAATTAAATCTCTAGTCTTTAATTACAATGAAAAAATAAATTGAAATCTAAAAACTTTATTAAAATTGATTTAATTTTGAGTTTTAAAATTAATCAAAGATATTTTAATGTTAAAAATATGATTACTAGGATTTGTAAAATACATTTTAGATATTCTATATAAAAACAGATTTAGATTTAGGTTTTGAATATATATAAATTATCTAAACCCTTATTCTTTAGCTACCAAAACTGGCTAGAGTTATTTGCACTAAAAGACATGATGCAAGCAACATGTAATTCATTTATTTTCGTAAGAAAAATCATGTGAATGAGATATTATTTGTACAAACATGCTTGGCGTTTTTTTTTCTCTCGAAGGCTATAGGTGTTTATGCTTGGCATTATAACCAAGCACATGTGTCTAGGTTAGATTTCACTAGCTTTGCCTTTCATTTCTTCTTGTTTTTTTGTTTTTTTTTACAATTTTAAATATTCTAAAATATAATATTTTTAAATAAAATAATTACAACATTATTTTAAAAATTATATGATAATAATATTTCTATCAAATGAGATTATTAATTTTAATGGTAATGCTATGAATACTTATACATAAAATAGTATACATAAACAATTTTTCATCAATTTTCATATATATCAATGAAAGAATTGGAGCGTTATGTCATGAGTTGGATAATTTTTTAAAAAATATATAAAACAATATTAACTACTTGAAGAATGTTTTGAGTGTGTTGTTAAACTTGATTTAATGGGTCAATCTTGAAATTTTGTAACCTAACTTTTTGTCTAACTCGAGTTTCAAACTAAATCGAGCGAAAGCTAGCTCGTTTCAAATTGATTCATTTCATGAAACAAAATACAATCTTGATTACTAGTAAAAACATGATTTAACTTTTAACGAAACTTCAAGATAATAAAACATCCTAGAAACATTGTTTAACCAATCAGGAAATAACGTGTTGTCTATTCATCTATAAAATCAAGCCACTATGATGGCAGAAAAAATAAGGTCCTTTGCTTTTATATCCAAAAACTTATATTTGGCCCAACACACTAATGAAACACTATACAGACATTGTTTAACCAATCAATGGCTATGAAAAACACATAAAAACAATCCTAGCACTTGAAATCAAAAATCTTTTTGAGCTCTTATATGATTTTTTAAGAGTTTTTAAGGTAAAAAAACATATTCTTAACTCTTCTCATCATATGAAACCATTTAACATAAAAAACAATCATTTTGTTTATCTAATTCCTTACCAATGGACATTTTCTCTCTTTAAGTTGGAATTTCACAACCTCCTCTCTCTCCATGAACCAAAAAAATATTGAAAATGATATAAAAGAAGTTCGATACTAAAATTAAATTTTATAGAAAGAATATAGTATCCTAATAGCTAAAAAAGATGAGGGGCTCAAATGGATTTTTGATAGAAATTTTCAATCCACCTCCATGCTACTCATTTTTTTCACTTTAATTCTTTTTTTTTCAATTCAACCCTCCCTTACAAAAAACAACATGCAATTAGGCTCTAATTTGGTCTCAAAGGGGCTCAATGGTGCAAAAACAAAGTTCGTGGACCGAATTAAAAATTTTAAAAATTGCACTATTGTAATCCATAATAAAATGTGAGGGTGAACAATGTTTTTGTTACCAATAAAAACACCACACATTTTAGTTTTAAGTATTAGATATGTGATCCATGCTACGTCGCATATTGGGCCAAATGTTTTCCATTGCTAAAGAAGGATATTTAAGCTACAATAATCCAAGACAATCCAGGTTAAATTAACTAAAATATAGCCTAGAATATAAGATTACAAGAACTTTCAAAAAGAAAAATGCAAGGATATTATAAAGTTCAAGGTCTAATAACCTAATGTTATAGATGAAATAAAAAATAAATTTTTATAAAATACAATATTGAAGAAGAAAACTCGAATAAGCTCGGATTAACTTAATGACCCAACAACCTTCGATATGAAATCTGAATATAAAAAAGAATTTCAAGAAAGATAAACTAGGAAGTGGGATAGGGATCTGTTATAAGCACGGAAGAGATGAACCTCCACCTGGACAGAACACCACAACTAAGATGTTGGATAGGGATCTGTTATAAACACTCAAGAGATGAAGCTCCTACCTGCACAAAACACCACAACTAGAAAGTCAAGTAGGGATCTGTTATAATTGAACCACTTAAAAAATCAAACAGGTATCTTTTGAAACTTGATGAACAAATTTCGGTTCAAGAAAAGATATAATTTTGCTTAGTAGCTTATCTAATAAAAACATATATAACTTTTAATTTGCTTATTAAATCAAGCTCAAATATTTCTAAGAGATTTTAAACATTTAGTTTTTGTAATAGGTTAGCTCACTATAATCATATTATAATCATACGAGGTCAAGAAAACCTATAAAATAGCTTGAGAAATTATTTTTTTAACTTTAGTAATTATTTATATATATATATATTAATTTTCAGCCTTTAGGTTTTTATATTTATTTATGTTTAATATTTTTTTATTCTTTTC
Source organism: Populus euphratica (assembly GCF_000495115.2). Lineage (NCBI taxonomy): Eukaryota > Viridiplantae > Streptophyta > Magnoliopsida > Malpighiales > Salicaceae > Populus > Populus euphratica. The sequence continues at coordinate 105,764 of NW_011500483.1, forward strand.
ATGAATTTTATGTTTTTAGATTTTTTTATTTCTAATACAAATAGTTTAGATAAGACAAACATGATATTTTAAATTGTGCATTGCTCTCCATATAAAATTCCTAATCTTATCAAGAAATTGTGATGGCCCAATCTACTTCTAAATAAGATTATCTGCATTTTAAAAATAATTTTTTTTAGCTCCATTGAATGTTTTTGAGAAATGGACATTGAGTAGTCATGCCGTGGAGGCAATTGTAATTGTTTGTTACGTTGCTATCATTGTATAAAAAAAAGCTACCTAGAAAAACTTGCCATGATTAAAAAGTAATAACATAGGGATTTAATTATAAAACAAATATAATTAAAAATACAGAGTATTTTTCAAAAAAATAATGCATTATTTATATTATAACAAAACATGTTTTTTTTTAAAAAAAAACTTCAAAATATAGTGAATATATAAATAAAATAAAATACAGGCTAAACATGTTTTTTAAAAAATTACAGGAACGAAAACAAAACATTGAAAAAGCATTCATTGCATCACTAACAATTTTGCGACCAAATAGACAAAAGATAATGAATTATTTATATTACATTATATCAAAAATAAATAAACGTCAAATTTTTTATTTATCTGCTTAGTAAGGAAATTGAAATATTCAAACTTAGCGGGAATGTTAAGTCTGTGCTTGATTTTAAAGTTTGATAACCTCAAATATAACAAAAAATATATATTACGTTACATCATATTAAATGTACTGTGGAAATTAAGCTGTTTTTATTGATGAGAAGTGATATAATGCAGCCATCGATCGCTATAGAAACTTGGAATGTTGTTAGAAAGAGATACGAGAGAAAACTATTTTAGTAAATAATATTCTCGCCACAAAAAAATAATTTTGATATCAATGAATTTTTTAGCCTTTAATTATAATGAAAAAATAAATTAAAATCCAAAATTTTTATTAGAATTGGTTTAATTTTGAGTTTTTAAATTGATCAAAGATATTTTAAAATTAAAAATATAATTGCTAGGATTTGTAAAATATATTTTAGATATTTTATATAAAAATAAAGTGAGATATCATATGGCCAAACATGCTTGGCTTTTTTGTTTCTTTTCAAGGCTATAGGTGTTTAAACTAGATATTATAACCAAACCAAGTCATGTGTCTAGGCTCGATTTACTAGCTATGTCTTTTATTTATTTATTTTTTATAATTTTAAATATTCTAAAATAAACTCGGCAGGAACGAGGTTAAATTACAGGAAAGTTAATTGTATAAATTATAGATAACAATAATACAATAACAATAACAACAACAACAATAGTAATAATAATAGTAGTAGTAGTAGTAGTAGTAGTAGTAATAATAATAATAATAATAATAATAATAATAATAATAAAGAAAAAGAAGAAGTTGATGAGAACTTTGAGAAGGAAGATTGACATAAGGATTAAACAATGCTAACAACAAATGTCAAGGTTAGAGGATCCATTAATGGTATGTCAAACAAGTATAGTATAAACTCTTATTATTTAATTGTAATCACATACAAAGAAGATTCTAATCAGTTATAAATTGTTAACATGATTACATTGGTTATCTTATTCGATTAATACTAATACTTATAAATGTTGTCAGGCATTCATGATTATAACTTATATTAACAACAAATCAAGTTCCTTTCATAGTACATGTGTCAATGATACCATACAGTATGGACTATCAAAGTGCCAAGTATTTGTTGTACCAAGTGTTATATAAAATAAATCTAGATTAACCATTTAACAAGCAAAGTATTAAAAGTGAATAACCTAACAAATATAAAACACGTTAGTATCAAACATTAAGGTTCATGTTGAGTTTATATTATACTTATTCTTATACCATTAGTGTAACATTTTCACCTTGAAATAATAAACTTATCTGAATATAATGAAAGAAAAAAATATAAATAAATAAGATAAAAACATAAATAAGATAAAAGTTAACTAAGTAAAAGAAAGGAAATGAAAGGCATAAA
>NW_011500483.1:107834-108258 GCF_000495115.2 Populus euphratica
AGCATAATCTTGATTTGAAAACCAAGATGCCTAAATGCATGGAAAATGCCTCCTTTTATGAGCTAAAATTAAAAACAAATGATTTGATGACTAATGGATAAGTGGGTGGCCAACTCTTGAATTGATGACAATCCTTATCTTCTCTTGTCTAAATATAACATATTGATAACACTAGAATTTGAACTAGACCTCCACATGAAAGTTCTAGCAAATTATCTCAACTTTCTAGAAAACAAATTAAGATTATTTGGACTTCTAGAACTCCAGATATAGGCTTAACACTGAACAGTGTCTGGCCAGTAAGATAGATTTAAATGTCTTCGTTTTTGCTACATTTTGGACTTGAAAATGACCTTTTGAAAACCAGATCTCCACATGAAAGTTGTAGGCCTATGTCTTACCTTTCGATCCATATAAAGTAGAT
>NW_011500483.1:108328-109349 GCF_000495115.2 Populus euphratica
GCATCTCTTTTCTAAGTTTGGCCATCTCTTTGTCCTTTGAACTTCAGTTCTTAAATGCATCAATCAATCCTTTTATTTAAAAGATCATATTCTAAACTTGAGAACCACATAAGATAATCTTATTTTTCCATGCAATGAAAACATGAAAATCCAGGCTTAAAGTTAGCCTATTGGCTGATAGTAAACTTCACCAAAAACTTCACTCATTTGTATTGTCAACCCAAGCTCAAATAGCTCATCACCAAAGGGATCATTTGACACTTCAATGTTAAAAAGACCTAAAAAAGACTTTTTTTGCAAATTTCATATATCAAGATGTTCATCATTCAACTTTCTTTAATCTATCCAGATAAATAAATTCTTATTAAATTTACATATCCGCTCAATAACTCTTAATCAAGATAATAATAAACCTTTTTTTGTGCTCAATACATCAACATATAGTTATGGAGCTTTACTTGAAAGAAAATAAAATTTTTGTTCTAATGTTTAAGGTTAACTTTCTTAGGTTTGGATTATTATCTTTTTTCTTTTTTTTTTCTTTTTTTATTAATACACATATAACTTAAAAACACAATGCATTTTTAACCCATGTAACTAGCTTTCGATTAATGACTCCCAGACTAGTTGGTCCTAGGGCATTAGGTGTTGAGGCACCCCTTTGAGTTTAATAACTCGGGCTGTAGATACTAATACGTAGATAGTGTAATATTTGATTTCCTTGAGCTTTTCTCCTCAACCTATGTAACAAGCGTTGGACCAATAGCTCTCAAGTTAGTTGACTTTAGGGTATTAGTGTTAAAACACCTCTTTAGACTCAATTGCTTAGGTTAGGGAGGCTATGAAACCAAACTTATCTACATTTTTATTATCATCATTTTTATTTATTTTGTTGTTTTATTTTTATTCTTTGCAATTTATATACCATCCCTTTTCTTTAGTTGTTATCTTTAACAAAAGAACATAAATAATATAATAATTGAATGTGCAACCTATAATCATATGTTAAAGTGTGTGTGTG
>NW_011500483.1:109361-112572 GCF_000495115.2 Populus euphratica
AATTAAGGTTTAAAAATACATGTTAAATAAGTATATGAGCAGAATTAAGTGATAACAATGCGAGAGTTTGTAAATCTGAATATTTCAAGAAGTATTTTGATAGACCTTGTTATGAATATTGCAAATAACCATTGAAAAAAGTTAACTAAGATATATCTCAAAAGTTAATACAATTTCTCCTTATTCTACCATCTTAGTAACAATAATTTGCAAATGGTTTATGAAAAAAAACACAGGGGAGGAGAGGGTAGTAATTACTATTAAAAAAAAACTATGTTTTTTTTTAATATTAATTACTACCCTCTCCTCCCCAACCAAAATGAGACATTGTCCTCAATGTTCTAAGATAGAAAGATAGAGTATAGAAGACATCACCTGAAACACTAAACACTGACAAACCTGAAAGACACTTAAACAAATAAAAGAAACAACAAAGCATAAAATAATATACTATTAAGAAAACTAAAAGACACAAGGATTCACAAATAAAGACTTAAATCCAATCTAAACTTTTTACGACTTTTCTTAGTTGATCAATTTATGTGATTTAATAAAGGATCAATTACAGGAGTGAAAGATTGTAGTTGGTCAATCAATTGTTCAGCAGTATCAGCAAAGATTATGATTTTTCATGCCGAAGATATTAGAAATTGCTATTCCACAGCATGATCAAGAAAAGACAACAATTTATTATAAAAACCATTAACATTTAACAGACCTATGGGTTTATGATGAATGTGCAGTTGGGCCCAAGAGGAAATATGAAAGATCTCTTCCAATGTGCCTAGACCACCTGGTACATCAACGTGTTTAAACATTACATTCATTCGATCAGATATTGTGAAGACATGCAGTTTCTTTCCAATTATTTTTCCAATGATGTTCCCTTGTGCTAAAGCTTTAGGAATAACCCCAATAACTAAATGAATCTATTGACACTCCCCCCAATAATCCAAGACTACCTACCTCATACACTAAATGAATCTTTCTCTCAGTTAGTACCTGACCAAGATAATTTTCTAATTCTAAAAACTCTATTTCCTTTCCAAGACTGGATCTACCAAAAACACAAGTATTTTTTATATGATGACTTGAGAAACTTGCTATTTCTACACACTTCTATATCTGTTAAATGCATGGGTTCAGTAGAAATGAAGAGAAGGAAGAGAAGACTTTATAGAAGAGAACTTGAAAATACAAACATACCACCTATATGTTGGCCAGTTGGAGTCTCATACTCTCTCTCTCTCTCTCTTTATTTTATTTTACTTTATTTAAAAAAGCATGTGTATGTACAGGTGGTTATGATTATGGCTTACATCTTCCATTTATTTTACATCAAAGAAAGGCTTAAACACCTTATATGGGCCGGTAATAGGCTTGCTATCCAGTTTTCTTAAAAACTAGATGTATGTACAAGTGGTTATGATTATGGCTTACATCTTCCATTTATTTTACATCAAAGAAAGGCTTAAACACCTTATATGGGCCGGTAATAGGCTTCCTATCCAGTTTTCTTAAAAACTAGCAAACAGGGTCCTTTTTAGTCAGATTTCCAAGACTATGTTTTTTATGGAATAGTGGCCATAAATCATTAAATGCACAATGTACATCTCCACCATGATACATCTCAAAAGTCAATAGAAGATTATCTAATGATTCCTTATGTTTTGAATCAAATCCTGACTTTTAACAATTTTCACAAGCTTTGAAGAACACATATGTATCTTTGAACATGGTGGGCCAACAAAATTGATATTATAAGATTTTTGCAATCATCTTTTTTGACAAGAAATGACTCCCACATGCCTTAGAATAACAAAATTTAATGACACTACTTATCTCATTGTCGTGGATGTATTTTTGAAATATTTGATCAGGAAAATATTTGAATAAGTTAAGGTCATCCCAATAAAAGTTCTTCAATTTGTTCAAAAACTTTCCTTTATCTTAGGTACTCCAATGAGCTGGCAAATCTCCTGAAGCAATAAAAAATTATATTTTTAGCAAACTAAGACATTAAACTAAGAGAAAGAAAAGATTCGTTAGGAAAGTAATCATCGATTGGTGTGATGTTGGATGTTGAATCTGTTGTCACTCTTGACAAAAGATCCGCATCAATATTTTCACTGCCTTTTTCATTCATGATTTCTTTCTAAGAATAAATCATTTGCAAATCTTAAAGTTACAAGAAACAGACATCCTAAAATAATAGGAAATGAATTACATGCTTCAACAGGTTGTGTGTCCAAGATAATAAAATCCACAGGATAAATGAATTTATCGACTTATACTAACATATCTTTAACTATTTCTTTAGGCACTTTTACTGATCTATTGATAAGTAATAGAGTTACAGAAGTCACCTAGATTGAGACTTTGAAAAACTAAAAATGGAAGTAAATTCATACTAGCTCCAAGATCAAGTAATGTATTTTCAATTTTATGTTTTCTAATAAAGCAATTTAGCAATTTTCATATTTAACCATTTCCTTACCCTTAGAGATTGACTCATCATCTTTCTTACAAGGTTCAAGAGTGGGTTTTTTGATAACCTTACCACTGTGAAGAGTAGTGACTGATTTGACTTGATCAATGTGTTGACTTCCAGAACTACTTGCATTCGCATTGTATTACCCCTTGGGATTTTGTTATGGTTGAGATGAAAACCTACCTTTCTCTTGAAAACTGAGAGTAGATGTCAATTTTACAAGAGTATTTTTGAAATTTATCGTGCTTTGAGCAAGTTGAGTGTTGATTGCCTCTTGCTTTTTAATGAATACATGTACTATTTTCTCAAGATTTCTTATAGGAGGTGGAGCATAAGGAGGTGCATATCTATGGGAATTTTGAAAATTATAGTTTAATGGTTGTGAAGTTTGTGCATTATTGTGATCATGCTTCCAACTAAAATTTAGGTGATTTCTCCAACAAGGGTTGTATATTTACGAGTATGAGTTATGATTGAACCTTTGGAAACTATTCAAAGCATAAGCTTGTTCATGGAGATATTCCTTGAAATAAAAAAAAGTTGTAAAGTCATTGGTTGATTGTTCATTGATTTCACAGATTTGACATGCAATGTCTTGAATAGATTTTAATTGACCATTTTTTTTTCAATTCTAGTGCCTCGACTTTTCTAGCTAAAGATGCAAACTTGGCTTGAAGGTCATGATCTTCCCTAAGGTTGTACATACCTCCACTAGATGTA
>NW_011500483.1:112685-113319 GCF_000495115.2 Populus euphratica
ATAAATTAAAGGTATCTTATATTATTAGATATGTTATTATAAAACATGCTTTAGTTAAGGAGTTATTGATACTTCAAGTGCAAGATAATGATATAAAACCTTGATAAAAATACACTTTTAAGTGCTAATCATTATTATAAAACATGCTTTAGTTAAGGAGTAATTGATACTTCAAGTGCAAAATGATGATATATTTTTTGAAAGAGTTTGCTCAGTGAGATGGAAACAACTTCTTTAAAAATTATTGTTGCATTTCATCTCAAGCACGAATGCATCGTAGTCTCAAATTTTGTAGCTATGTTTTAGCTTTTTTTTCTAATGAAAAAAGAAAAAGCTTTAATTTGATTATGTTCATGCTTCAATTTGAGTCATTATAGGTGTTACAAACTTCCTCAAATTCTCTTAAAAGCATGTATAGATTTTCTAAATCTAAGCCATTACCTTGGACACAACTGGTGGCGGGGGGGGGGGGGGGGGGGGGGGGGGGAGGCGGGGGTAGGGGCGTTGTCTCTGGTAGAAGCTTGAGGTATCAGTGGCAGGAATTCAGCTTGCAGGATTCATGCGCCACGTCATGGCGGGATGGTGATTTGTATGTACCGCGACGAAAATGTTCCGCTGGAGGCTGGCCCCCCTA
>NW_011500483.1:113512-114111 GCF_000495115.2 Populus euphratica
ATAGTAGTAGTAGTAGTAGTAGTAGTAGTAGTAGTAGTAGTAGTAGTAGTAGTAGTAGTAGTAGTAGTAGTAGTAGTAGTAGTAGTAGTAGTAGTAGTAGTAGTAGTAGTAGTAGTAGTAGTAGTAGTAGTAGTAGTAGTAGTAGTAGTAGTAGTAGTAGTAGTAGTAGTAGTAGTAGTAGTAATAGTAGTAGTAGTTGTTGTAGTAGTAGTAGTAATAATAATAGAAGAAGAAGTTGATGAAAACTTTGAGATGAAGATCAATATAAGGATTAAACAGTGATAACAACAAATGTCAAGGTTAGAGAATTCACTAATGGTATTTCAAACAAGCATAGTATAAAATCTTATTACTCAAATAAAAACCACACACAAAGGAGGTTCCAATCAGATTATAAATTGTTAACATGAGTACATTAGTTATCTTATTCGAATAATGCTAATCCTTGTAAATGTTGTCAGGTATTCGTGATTATAACTTATGTTAATAACAAATTAAGTTTCTTTCTAGCACATGTGTCGATTATACCATAAAGTTTATGCTATGAAAGTGCCAAAGGAGGTGACCCTAATTCTTATTTTGGATGTATTAAGTAATTC
>NW_011500483.1:114141-115681 GCF_000495115.2 Populus euphratica
AAGATAACAAATACAAAACATGTTAGTATCAAATATTAAAATTTATCCTATACTTATTCATTTACCATTAGTACAACTTTTTTACCTTGATATAATAAACTTAGCTAAATATAATGCAAGAGAAAAATATAAATAAAAAAGATAAAAGCATTAATAAGATAAAAGTTAACTAAGTAAAGGAAAGAAAATGAAAGACATAAACAAGATATTAATGAAAGCAAAACTTAAGCATTACAAAAATACAAAGAGAGAAAGCAAGAGCATAATTTTGATCTGAAAACCAAGATGCCTAAATACATGATAAATGCCTCCTTTTATAGGCCAAAATTAGTAACTTTTGATTTGATGACTAAATGAAGTGTGGGTAGCCAACTCTTGACTTGGTGAAAATCTTTATCTTCTCTTATCTGCCTAAAATATCATTGATAACATCAGAATTTAAACTCACTTTCACATGAAAGTTGTAGGAAATTATCTCATCTTTCTAAAAAAAACAGAGGTTATTTGGATTTCTAAAACTCTAGATATGGGCTAAAAATTGAACAATGTTTGGGTTGTAGGATAGATTTGGACTTCTTCGTTGTTGCTATAATTTAGACTTGAAAATGACCTTTTTAAAACTGAATCTGTTATGAAATTCTAGGCTTATGTCTGACCTTTCTATCCATATAAAGTAAACTTAAATCTGAGATCTATAGCTCCAGATATAACCTAATTACCGAATAATGTTCTAATTTGGACTGCATCAGCATCTCTTTTCTAAGTTTGACTATCTCTTTGTACTTTCAATTTCAGTACTTAAACTCATCAATTAATCTTTTTATTTATGTGATAGGCCTGTATTTAAGATGAACATTTACCACAAATTAAAGGTATCTTATATTATTAGATATGTTATTATAAAACATGTTTTAGTTAAGGAGTTATTGATATTTCAAGTATAATCATATAAAACCTTGAAAAAAATACACTTTTAAGCATTAATCATCACCCACTCAATAATTAGTCAACAAATCAATAGTTCTAAAATTTGGTCTATAAAAGGAGGTATTTGTCATGCATTTAAACATCTTAGTTTTCGGATCAAGATCATGCTCTTTATTTCTTTCTTTATATTTTTGTAATGTTTAAGTTTTATTTCATGTTATATTTTCCTTAATCTCTTATTTATACTTTTCATTTTCTTTACTATACTTATATTCTTATGTTGTTTATTTATGTTTCTTTTCTTTATTATATTTAGGTAAGTTTATTATGTCAAGGTGAAAAGATTTCACTAATGGTGTTAAGATAAATATAATATAAACTCAATATGAACTTTAATACTTATATCTTCAACAACTTGCTATTAACATGTCTTATCTTTTTTATCTTATTAATTCTTAATAGTTTACTTGTTAATTGGTTAATCTAGATTTGTATTGTATAATATTTGATACAACAAATGCTTGACACTTTCATAGCCAACCATATGATTTAACCTACACCTATGCTATGAAAAGAACTTGATTTGTTGTTAACATAAGTTATAATCATGAAT
>NW_011500483.1:115922-126871 GCF_000495115.2 Populus euphratica
ATCTTACATCTCAAAGTCCTCTTTAACTCATCATCATCATTTATAATTTATATAGTTAACCTCCCCGTGGTTTGATTCCGGTATTGCCGGGTTATTTATTACTTCGACACTTCTGCACTTGAGATAAGACAACAATCTTTTAGTCGTGTCACCTGAGGACCAAGCAACCAAGCCCTTAAACTAAGGATGTGTTTGTCAAGCATACCTTTATGCCTTTTCTTTAGTTTTTTTTTTTAACTTGTTTTTGTTTTAATATCTAACCAAACAGACCTTTAAAAAACCTCAGGACAAGCCCGTATGTTTTTTTTAAGACCCAATATAGGACTGTAGACTTATATTGTAAGTTACATACTTATATCTCCAAACAAATCTTAAACAATTTCTTTTTTAAAAAAAGCTAAAAATCTCTTATTTCAAAATACAAAAATAGATTTCTTTTCATGGATTTCACTTAATATCAGGCTTGTAAACTACTACTATAAGATGTTCATCTGGTATTAAGAGTATCCACTTTTCACCAAAATTTCCCAATAAAATCCTAACAATTTTATTTGCTTTGCAAATTATTAGATTCTAAAATTTTCATTTTTGTTTTTTTATACAAAAAAATTAAAAATTGTATTTTCATCAAAATTTATTAGAAATTATATAATTATTCATTAGAATTTATCCAAAATTTTAATTAAAAATCTTTTTATTTCTTGAGCTTTATAATAATTAAGTTTTGATTCAATAAGACAAAAATCTTCTTACAAAAGCACATTGTAGGGATTATACCGAGTAAGAAAATATTGAAGTTCAATTTCAGTCTCATTTCTCTTTTCTGCAGTTTTCTTCTGCTCTCCTCTGCTATCACCAATTCTGTTCTCTTTCTCATATTTCCTTGATTTATTAAGCTAATCTTAAGAATTGATATCAGAGCCTTAAGATCTAACACTATGGTGGAAAATCATAAGTTGAAAAACATTGAAGAACACTGTAAGAAATTGGGGGAGCGAATGCAAATACATCAACAAAAATTCCGAGAATCCCTAGTCGATCAACAAACCAAATGGCAAGAATAATTCAATGAACAAAATAGAAAGACTGATCAGATTAATGCACAAATTGAAACACTATTGAATCAATTTCTAACATTCCTTGCTAATTAGATGACAGGGAATGATATGGGAAGCAATTCCAGAGTAACATTACAGACATCATCAAGGGACAATCCAAAAGGAATGTTATCAAGGGGAAAAGGTCTTGTTTGGGGAGATCAAACCTATGGTCTAAGCAGCAGAGAGTGGTGCATAATACTACCTTTCCAAGGATGGATTTGACAACATTTCGGGGAGATAATCCTCGGGGTTGGTTCAGGAGGTGCAAGAAGTTTTTTAAGCGCAACTCAACTCCTTTTCAGCAATGGGTACAACTAGCATCTCTTTATTTGGAAGGAAAGGCAGAAATCTGGTTTGAAGGCTACATGTGTGGCATGGAAGGTAATATTGATTGGGAAGAATTTTCAAGAGTCATATACAGTCGGTTTGGTAATAGAGCTGACATTGCAGAGTAATTTAACAAATTACACAAGAGGGTGGTATCGAGGAATACGTTGAGAGGTCTAAGGAACTAAAATCATTAATGCATTCGTTAAATTCTTTACTCGTTGAATCCTACTATATCCCCAGCTTCATTAATGGATTAAAGGAGGACGTATTGAAGATATTAAAGCCGGTGACATTGATGATAATTTTTTATTTAGCTAAATGGCAAGAGGATTCAAACAATATGCTGGCAAGAAAAAACAAGTTCATGGCCAAGCCAACAACTGGGGTGCGAATAGAAAGACCGATAGGTAATCTTCAAACTAATTATGTGAATTACAATAAAAAAAAAAAGATAGAAGTTCCGGAGACCATGTATAAGGAAAGACAAAAGTTGGGACAATGTTTCAAGTGTGGGGACAAGTTCATGCCAGGGCACAAATGTAGTGTTAAAGGACTGCACATGATTGAAGGCAATTAGAAGGAAGAATTCCTGGATGTTGCAACAGAAAACATCACTGAAGAACTGACACCTGATAAAAAGATTGAAGAATATGACCTATCATTAAATGCATTGGCAGACAATTATGCACACAACACCATCAGAATCAGAAGCACTTATCAGGGGAAGGAACTGGTCATTCTTAGTAACAGTGGAAGCACACACAGCTTCATTAATGAACACATAGCGGGAGAGTTGCATATCTCTATGGAGAAATCCTTAGCATTAGTAGTAATGGTTGTTAACGGCAGTATCATGCTATGTGATTCCTATACAATGGGTTTAAATGGTTTGTGCAGAACTATGAATTTGTAGTAGACTTAAGGATTTTAAAGTTAGAAAGGTGTGATATAGTATTGAGAGTAGATTGGTTCAGGAAGTTTTCCATCATGGGGTTTGTGGGGCAGTTTGTTTCTGTAGAAGCAATGATAGTACCACATCATGTGCCTGCTAATGCAGAAATAATAGAGTTATTGGCAGACTATGCAGTTGTTTTTCAAGAACCAATAACGTTGCCGCTTACCAGAAAACATGATCATAGAATTCCACTAAAAACCGAAGCTCAACCCGTCAAATGCAGACCCTATAAGAGCTACTTGTTTTAGAAGGGGGAGATCAAAATGATGGTCAAGGAGATGTTACACAACAGCATAATACAACCAAATGTCAATCCATTTGCCTCTCCTATTCTTCTGGTAAAGAAGAAGGACAACACATGATGTTTTTGTGTAGACTTTCAATAGCTGAATGAAGTCACTATTAAGAACAAGTTTCCCATTCCTCTGATCGACGACCTACTGGATGAGCTACAAGGATCTAGCTTCTTTTCAAAACTGGATCTAAGGTCAGGATATCATCAAGTTCTTATGCATGAAGGGGATATAGAGAAGACAACATTTCGCACTCATCAAGGGCACCATGAATTCAAGAGATACAATTGTTCATTCACAAAGCCGCAAGTGGAGTATTTGGGACATATAATTTCAGCTGAGGGGGTAACCACTGATCCTAAGAAGATGGAAGCATTACAGGAGTGACCAGTTCCAAAATTCATTATGTAGTTAAAGGGATTCCTTAGCTTAGCTAGTTATTATCGAAAATTCATTAGGAAATTTGGTATTATTAGTATATTATTAGTATGCCTTTGACATATATGCTCAAGAAAAATAACTTTCTTTGGCATGAAGAAAAATAACTTTCCATAACTTGAAACGAGCATTGTGTGAGGCTTCAATCTTGGCCCTACCTGACTTTACCAAATTGTTTGTGTTGGAAACAGATGCATGTGATACTGGAATTGGAGCAGTACTCAGCCAAGAAGGAAGACCATTAGCATTTTTTAGCAAGGCCTTAGGAGTTAAACACTTGAGGTTATCCATTTACAAGAAGGAGTACCTTCCTATTCTAATGGCAATCGACAAATGGAGGCATTACTTGGAACAAGCTCAGTTTGTCATTCAAACCGACCATGAAAGTTTGAAGTACCTATTTGATCAGAAAATTCACACTTCTATTCAAAAGAAGGGAACAACTAAGTTGAGGTTAAACTATCGGATCATATACAAAAAAGAGAAGGAGAATAAGGTTGCAGATGCCTTATCTAAAAGGAATACGCAGGGGGAAGGAGGCTGACGAGGGAACAAGATAGAAGGGGGAAGGTTCGTAGCCATAACACAAGTAGTTCCCTCCTGGTATGAAAAAATTTATGCCTCCTATAAAGATGATGCCATGCTACAGGATATAATGTGGAGGAAACTGGTGGATGTTGCACAATCTCCCAGCTTTACATAAGTTAAAGGCGTTGTCAGGTATAAAGGAAGAATTGTTTTAGGAATTGTAGGGTTATTGAGGGAAAAACTTATCAACTCTACCCATGATTCCTATATTGGAGGACATGTTGTGATCCAAAATACATATAGATGACTTAAGGCTCACTTTTACTGGCCTTTTATGAAGAAATTAGTGCAAGAGATAGTTCAGCACTGTGACATTTGTAAACAAGCTAAGGCCAAAAGGGGTCCTTATCCTGGATCGTTACAGGCCCTTCCTGCTCCACGTAACTATGGATTTCGTGGAAGGACTTCCAAGGTTAGAAGGCAAGGATACCATTATAGTCATTGTTGATCGATTTACGAAGTATGGGCATTTTAACACATTAGGCCATCCCTTCACAGATCAAGAGGTAGCTAAGTTTTTCTTGGATCACATTTATAAGTTTCATGGCTTGCCTGCCATGATATTAACTGATAGAGAAAAAAATTTCACAAGCCTGTTATGGAGAGAACTGTTTAGACATCTAGGAGTAAAGTTGTTACTAAGCACCTCCTATCATCCTCAAATGGATGGTTAGATCGAGAGAGTGAATCAACGCCTGGAAACTTACCTATAGTGCATCACTATGCATTGCCCTAAGAAGTGGAACCACTGGATATCAATAGCACAGTGATGGTACAACAGTAGCTTTCACTTGGCTATTAACATGACTTCATTCCAAGCATTCCCAGCAAGGGAGATGGTACTCACTGAGGCTACTTAAGTCGTTACTGTGGAAGAATGGATGCAGAGAAGGCTTAATACAGATCAAATTATCAGGGGTTTGCTGGAAGGGGCAAGAAATAGGATGAAGCAAGTGGCAGATAAGAAGCGTTCTGAAAGGACATTTGTGGTAGGGGATTGTGTCTTCCTAAAACTTCAGCCTTACAGACAGGGCTGTGTTATGTATAGGAAGAATTTCAAGCTAAATCCTAGGTATTATGATCCTTACCAAGTTTTTGAACGGATTGGAGTTGTAGCTTACAAGCTCAAACTACTCGAGGGTAATGCAGTGCATCCTGTGTTCCATGTATCGCTATTAAAAAAGAAGGTAGGAGATGTGGCCATAGCTTCTCAGGCTCTGCTAATCGTGGATGAAGAAGGCAGATTCAAGGTTTATCCAGTAGCCATACTTGAGAGGAAGCTTATGAAAAAAGACAATAGAGCCATAGTGGCAGGTTTAATCCAATGGTCTCCCTCATTTCCTGACGACGCAGCATGGGAAGAACTGACAGAAACTCAATTGTAATTTCCAGAATTCAATATTGATCCTTAGTTGTCAAGGTCCGCAAATTCTTGAGCCAAGAATCTTTTCGAGGAAGAGGTATTGTTACGTCTCAGGATGGCATAATAAAAACTATTGTGGGAAAGCAAAAGGAGCTGGGAATCGAAGGCATCAAGGACACACAAGCTGTTGTTTAGTTGTTAAGATTCTGTTAGTTAGTTAGAGAAGATTCTATTAGCAGAGTTTGTTAGTTACCTAGAGCTAATTGGTTTAGTATGTCAGTAATTGATGTTGATCCTTATAAAAGCACATTGTAAGGATTATATTGAGTAAGAAAATATTTAAGTTGAATTTCAGTCTCATTTCTCTCTTCTGCATTCTTCGTCTACTCTCATCTACTATCACCTATTCTGTTCTCTTTCTCCTATTTCCTCAATTTGTTCAGCTGATCTTAACATTTTCCAACTGTACCAAGTTGCAGAGAACAAGCATGGGTTTTGCCCGCATCCCTCATCTTCATGTTGACCGGAAAAAGATTGCGACACTGGCTAATGATATGTCAAGCAACTTTATTGATTTGAGAATACTTTGTTCTGATTCAACAGTCATAGTTGCACCTTTACTACTTTATTGATATGCGTTCAAGATTTAAGAACCTGGGGTTTTTCTTATTTCTTAATCATTCACTTTAGTATAAAGAAATGAAATGAGCACAAGCATTTTATATGGGAGAAAGAATTCAAGAATTGATATTCAGAAGTGAGTCATTTTATTTTATTTTATTTCATTCTCTGCAAATTTCTTTCCACAGCATTGTTCATGTCATACTTCATGCAATAAGTCACAATTTTGTGAATCATAAATGTATATAGAAAAAACATATTTCATGAAAAACACAGACTGTTGAATCAGATCAAAGTATTCGCAAATGCATCCATTCTAACTGTGTGATCTGATTCTCTGCAATACAAAAGTTGTTTGGATACTGCATATCGTCAATGCTGCTAATATGTTTGATTGTTTGAGGATCTGATTTTTCTTTCTTTTTTTTTTTTGGGTGCAGAGGGGGGATCTGAACACATTGTTAGAATGGTGGCATTTGCGAATACTGTTATCGGATTTCATGGAACTCACGGCTTTTCCGGTCATCAATTGGCTTGTACAAGACCTGAGTGTAGATAAAGCACTTAATGTGCATCAGAATCTATAATTAAAGGTCCTGACCCCGTTGCTTAGAAATTAACGTGTTCTTAAAATTTTAAATTATCTCCCTTAATAAGAAGTATTTCAAGTTATCATGCAAGCCTTTTGGGATTGTTCGAAACATCGTAATTTCTTATTTTACAATTGAGAATCAATTCAGAACCAGAAGTTTTTGAATTTGATCGCAACTGTTTTTCTTTCATGTTGAAATTCATTTGTATCAGAATCAGTGAAATAGTTCTGAAAGATAATAAACAAGAACAACAAATATAAGAGATTAACAGGATTTGGCTAGGCATAATGAGCTCAAGAATTGCTTTACTGCTATTGTTTGAAAGCTTCTTATGCACTTCTTCAGGAAAAAAAGGCACGTTACATAAGTGGGTTTTCTCTGTTAGCCCACAGGCAATAATGGAGAAGGTCCATGAAATGGTTGCAGTCCTGAAGCTCACAACAGAAATAACAGAAGCAAGGGACTCTTGCTGCAAAGTATCTCCTATGAAGATGTCCTTGATGTCTAAAGCTGAGTCTCTTAGCAATCAGAATCTCAAAAAGGAATTCTAATTTAAGGAGGAGTCATTTGTTTAGGCTAGATCTATGCTAAATATATCGATCACAGTTACAAGATCATAGCATATTTATGTAACATGATTCTAGCCTGCATTTCCTCTTGTTTTGATTTGAATGAGATTCATTATTTGTTCCCATTACATAGGATATAGCCAAAAGTATCTAAAGGTTCAACGGTTCTGTCATATCCCAATTATGACAAATTTAATTACGACTTTCAGTAACATTCAAATTCGTAATCTTTAAAATATAAGTCGAAGCATTTATGACCACACTTCACTATTTTCAAACAAGTGTTGTTATAGAATGGTTTTCTCCCGACACAATTGGAGGAGTATGAAAGAAAAACCATGTTTATGTTTCATCAATAAAATCAAACGTCCGCTCATCTCCCTTACAGACAAACCTCCTCTCTTCTTCTACCAAAAATCTATGTTGCATATATAACATTTGATAATGTTTGAATAATAGCTAAAAATCAAAGTCATCATACAAGGAAGAATGACTGAAGGTGAAGG
Organism: Populus euphratica; assembly: GCF_000495115.2. Lineage (NCBI taxonomy): Eukaryota > Viridiplantae > Streptophyta > Magnoliopsida > Malpighiales > Salicaceae > Populus > Populus euphratica. The sequence continues at coordinate 123,279 of NW_011500483.1, forward strand.
AAAATTAAAAGAAAGAAATGACATCTCAAAGTTCATTATGTCATGAATGTCAATGTTATTATCCCTTCTTTTATAATGGAAGGTTACGCCATATTTGTTTTATAAAAAGTGAATTTTTAAAAATTATTTTAAAAATATTTTTGTATTTACTGATCATTAGAAAAGTTAATTAACGAAAAACACTTTTCAGTTAAAAAAAATTTAGTTTAATTTCTAAAATTTTTTTTTTTTTATTTTAGGCAAAAAGCATTTTTCAAATGTTTTTTTATTTTAGGCAAAAAGCATTTTTCAAAAGTTATAAAAAACTTAGAAATATTATGTTATTTGCAGATTATATTAAATTTGATTCTTAAACTTTTGATTGCTATATATTTTGTTTTGAATTTTTTTTTTCAATTTTATCCTTTAGAATTTGATTTGATATAATTTTTATATCAACTTTAGTCCTTATTTTTATGATTGTTATTTTTTTTGTTATCATTTTCTTAATTGAAATTTTTTATCTATCAAATTTGGTCCTCATTCTTTTGATTGTTATTTATTTTATTTGAAATAAATTATAAAATTATATATTTTTATAATTTCATGATCTTTCATCTTTTTTATTTGTTAGATTTAATATCTATTATTTTAATTGCTATTTATTTTATTTGAGATAATTTATGAAATTAGATTATTCTCTTCAATTTAATTCTCATTCAACTTTTTAATTTGTAAGATTTGTTCCTTATTATTTTAATAAATTTAAAAAAAAAATACTAAAAATTTACTTTTCAGCTTATTTTTAGGAAATAGTTAAACACTGAATATCAAAAAACAGTTATGATTTCTAATTTATTTCTCATGATACTACCAAATATCAAAAAATAACTTACTTTTCAAATCTATTTTTCAAAAAAAATCACTATAAAAAAAAACAATTTTACAGCAAAGAAACAAGTCTTAATAAAAATCATAACTGAATACTAACAACTAAATCAAATCTATTTCTAACTGTGCAGTAAAATGTCTTAAATGCATTTATGCTCACCTTCAATTATTTATTCCATTTGCGGTCCCGCAATCTCATCCAAATTTATTGTTCTTTAATTCTTTTTTTTTTTTGAATTCAGGATGGAATTTTTTCATGAGTCTAGTTCTCTTAATCTTAGTCTTTCCATCAAATTAACTCCTAAAATCTTAATTGGATTAAATTGAAAATTTTTCTAGTAGTCATTGTCAAAAAATTAGCAAATACTAAAGAAAACACCGATGAAATTTTTGCATTAGTAAATTGCAGTGAATTTTACCGACAGAATATTTCCTTGATGTATCTATCAGTAAACACCGATAAAATATACCCTTTATATATATTGAGAGAAATATGTGACAAAAAAAGGAATGAAAAAAAAAAAAGCAAAAATTACAATGATATGTCATTTTTACTAACAAAATTACCAACAAATTTAAATTTATCAGTTAAATCCATATGTGATATTGAATTAATGACCTGATGACCAACCCTCCTCTCTCCCTCCCTCCTTCATTTCTTCTTTTTCCTTCATTTACTCTACAATAAACGCACCATAATTTTATCACAAATCAATCTCCCACTACAAATTTAGTCACTCCAATACTTAATTTATTAGCATCACTATTATGAATCAAAATTTATTGAGGATTTCTCAATTCAAGGAAGCAAAACTATTCATCTTTTTAATTAAAACTCAATTTTAAAATTTTAATTTTTATTGTTGTATATGTGTTTTGTTTATGTATTTACATGTTTTATAGTTTTTTCCCACATATATTTGTTGTGTAAATGTATGATTTGTACATATTAGTGTTTTTTGAGATTTTATAAAATTGTATTTGTTTGTTAATTGATGAAATTTATTTTGAATTTATGACTTAAGTGTTTTGTGACAAAATAAATAATGACTGATTTAATAAGTTTGTTTTATATTTTCTCAATTTTATTATTGAGTTGAATTTTTTGGTAAATGTAGAGAAATTTAAATTTATGTAAATAATTGATAATGAATTAAGAGTAGTATTAAAATAGATTCAATAAGTTTGAGTTAAACCATTGTTTGCAAATTTATTTAGTTTATGTAATTAATTAATATATGTTATAATCAATATTTTTTATCGATTTAATATAAGTAATGAATGATCGTTCATGAATGTATTAAGATTCACCTAAAGTGTTGCATAGGATGAATTGTTGTAATGGGGCCTAGTGTTTAATTAATTACGCACTATTTAATCTGAGAAATATTAGTGGTGGCAGAATTAAATATTCATGTAAGAGGTATAAAAATAAAATGTTTCTTGATCTAAATGTTGTAATGGTACATCTTCTACAAAAAGGATTCATAAAGAGAAACTTTTGCTAGTTTGCATAGATTAAACTATATATTCCTTATGAGACCATAGTAAAAAGGATGGTTGGGTTAACTTCTAGCTCTAGTAACATGCATGGAGTTGTAGATAACAATAGTAATATTGTTATGGATGCGATGAGAATGAATCAAGGTTATGTCAATCAATGTCTAATTGTAGATGAAAAAATCATATAGACGTGGTTAGATTTTTTAATCTTTTGAAAGGCTCTAATGAATCATTATAAGATGGGTCTACAAATTAAAGTAAATTATCATTCATTGCATATGTGTTCACCATTCAGTTAGATGATGCATTGAGTGAGATCGGTTATAATAAAATTATCGAAAGGGTGAGAAACAATTTACCTGAAAGGAATAGGCTGAAAGATAACTTCTATATTAATAGATCCATGATGAAACCCTTCGGCCTAAGATACTAGAAAATAAACATGTTTTGAAACTTCTAAATGATATACTATTGATTAGTATAAAAAAAATATTTTTATCAAAGTTTTATATCATCATATTGCACTTGAAGTATCAATAATTCCTTAACTAAAGCATGTCTTATAATAACATATCTAATAATATAAGATACATTTAATTTGTAGTAAATTTTCATCTTAAATGCAGACCTATCACATAAATGAAAGGATTGATTGATGAGTTTAAGTATTGAAATTGAAAGGACAAAGAGATGGTCAAACTTAAAAAAGAGATGCTGGTACTATCCAAACTGGAACACTATTTGGTAATTGGGTTATATCTGGAACTATAAATCTCGGATTTAGGTCTACTTTATATAAATCAAAAGGTAAGACATGTGGAGATTTGGTTTTAAAAAGACCATTTTCAAGTCCAAATTGTAGTAACAACAAAGAAGTCTGAATCTGTCCTGCAGCCCAGATACTATTTAGTATTCAGCCTATATCTTGAGTTTTAAAAGTCCAAATTACCTCAATTTTTTTTCTCTAAAAAACTAAGATAATTTCCTATAATTTCATGGGGTATGGTTCAAATTCGAACATTATCAATAAATTTTTATTCAAACAAGAGAAGATAAAGATTGTCACAAAGTCAAGAGCTGATCACACATGACACGACTAAAAGGTTGATGTCTTCTCCCAAGTGTAAGAGTGTCGAAGTAATAAATAACCCGGCAAGACCGGGGTCGAACCACAGGGAGGTTAATTGTACAAATTATAAATAACAATAATACAACAATAA
>NW_011500483.1:134676-143125 GCF_000495115.2 Populus euphratica
TAGTAGTAGTAGTAGTAGTAGTAGTAGTAGTAGTAGTAGTAGTAGTAGTAGTAGTAGTAGTAGTAGTAGTAGTAGTAGTAGTAGTAGTAGTAGTAGTAGTAGTAGTAGTAGTAGTAGTAGTAGTAGTAGTAGTAGTAGTAGTAGTAGTACTAATAATAATAATAATAATAATAATAATAATAATAATAATAAAGAAAAAGAAGGAGAAGAAGAAGAAGAAGATGAGAACTTTGAGATGGAATATTAATGTAACGATTAAACAATGATAATAACAAATGTCAAGGTTAGAGGTTCCACTAATGGTATATCAAACAAGTATAGTATAAACTCTTATTATTGAATTGGAAACCACACACAAAGGAGGTTCCAATCAGATTATATATTGTTAACATGATTACATTAGTCATCTTATTCAATTAATGCTAATACTTGTAAATCTCGTCAAGCATTCATGATTATAACTTATGTTAACAATAAATCAAGTTCCTTTCATAGCTCAGGTGTCGGTTATACCATACATTATGGGCTATGAAAGTGCCAAGCATTTGTTGTACCAAGTGTTATACAACATAAATCAAGATTAGTCATTTAACAAGCAAAGTATTAAAGAGTGAACAAGATAACAAATATAAAACATGTTAGTATCAAACATTAAAGTCCATATTAAGTTTACATTATACTTATTCTTACACCATTAGTGTAACCTTTTCACCTTGACATAATTAACTTAGCTAGACATAATGAAAGAAAGCAAAATAGATAAACAAAATAAGAACATAAAAGTTAACTAAGTAAAGGAAAGGAAATGAAAGGCATAAACTTGATATTAATGAAAGTAAAGCATAAACATTACAAAAAATACAAAGAGAGAAAGGAAGAGCATGATCTTGATCTGGAAACCAAGATGCCTAAATGCATGGCAAATGCCTCCTTTTATAGGCTAAAATTGGGAACTATTGATTTGATGACTAATTGATAAGTGGGTGACCAACTTTTGACTTGGTGACAATCCTTATCTTCTCTTGTCTGCCCAAAACGTCATTGATAACGTCAAAACTGGAGCCAGTTGCAAACATGAAAGTTGTAGGCAATTGTCTCAGCTTTCTTGTGTAAAACATTCAGCTCATTTGGACTTCTAGAACTCCAGATATGGCCAAAATACCGAACAGTGCTCGGGCTGGAAGACAGATTCGGGCTTCTTTATTATTGCAACAATTTGGACTTGAAAATGGCCTTCTTAGATCTTGGGCTCCATATGAAAGTTGTAGGCCTATGTCTTACCTTTCCATCCATATAAATTGGAACTAAATCTGAGATATATAGCTCCAGATATGACCCAATTACCGAACAGTGTTCCAGTCTTGGGCTCCATATGAAAGTTGTAGGCCTATGTCTTACCTTTCCATCCATATAAATGGGACCTAAATCTGAGATATATAGCTCTAGATATGACCCAATTACCGAGTAGTGTTCCGGTTTGGATTGCACCGACATCTCTTTTCTAAGTTTGGCCATCTCTTTATCCTTGCAATTTAAGTTCTTAAAGTCATCAATCAATCCTTTCATTTATGTGATAGGCCTGCATTTAAAATGAACATTTACCATAAATTAAAGGTATCTTATATTATTACATATATTATTATAAAACATGCTTTGGTTAAGGAGTTATTGATACTTCAAGTGTAAAATGATGATATAAAACCATAATAAAAATGCACTTTTAAGTACTAATCAACACACTCATCAATTAGTCATCGAATCAATAGTTCCTAATTTTGGCCAATAAAAGGATGTATTTGCCATGCATTTTGGCATCTTGGGTTTTCATACCAAGGTCATGCTCTTACTTTCTCTCTTTGTATTTTTTGTAATGTTTAAGTTTTGCTTTCATTAATAACTTGTATATGCCTTTCATTTCCTTTCCTTTACTTTGTTAACTTATTTTTTTATTGATGTTCTTATCTTTTTTTATTTATGTTTCTCTCTTTTATTATGTTTAACTATGTTTATTATATCGAGGTGAAAAGGTTACACTAATTATGTAAGAATAAGTATAGTGTAAACTCAACATGGACCTTAATGTTTGATACTAACATGTTTTGTATTTGTTATCTTGTTCACTATTTAATACTTTGTTTGTTAAATGATTGATCTAGATTTATGTTGTATAACATTTAGTACAACAAATGCTTGACACTTTCATAGCACAAACCATATGGTATAACCTACACCTGTACTATAAAATGAACTTGATTTGTTGTTAACATAATTTATAATCATGAATGTCTGACAACATTTACAAGTATTAGCATTATTTGAATAAGATAACTAATGTAATCATGTTAATAATATATAATATGATTGAAACCTCATTTATGTGTGGATTCCATTTGAGTAATAAGAGTTTATACTATACTTGTTTGAAATACCATTTTAGTGAATCCTTGAACCTTGATATTTGTTTTTATCATTATTAATTCTCACATTAATCTTCCATCTTAAAGTTCTCATCAACTTCTTCTTCTTTTTTTATTACTACTACTATTATTGTTGTTGTTGTGTTTACAATTTATACAATTAACCTCCTTGTGGTTGGACCCCGGTCTTGTCGAGTTATTTATTACTTCGACATTCCTGCACTTAGGAAAAGACATCAATCTTTTGGTCGTATAAACTACATTGAAAATATAGAGTTAATCAAGTGTAAAACATGCGACTATGCCTATTATAAACCCAAAACTGGTAAGAGAAGGAGTCTTATTGCACATACACTGTAAAGATTATTCATACACCAAAACATATTTAACATGTGAATTTACATCATTCACATGATACAGTGGTGGAGTAATGGTGTACCATTTTGATGGTGAAGCTTAAATACATTTTAATATGGTGCTTCTTAAGTTTTTAATGGAATCAAATAGCATGTGTCTTGGGTTATGTGCAGTGATTATTACTTAAAAGTGCATTTTTATCAAGATTTTATATAATTATTTTGCACTTAAAATATCAATAACTCCTTAACTAGGACGCGTTTTATAATATCATGTCTAATACTATAAGATACCTTTAATTTATTGTAAATGTTCATCTTAAATGCAGGCTTATCTTATAAATGAAAGGATTGATTGATGAGTTTAACTACTGAAATTGAGAAGACAAAGAAAGAGTTAAGTTTAGAAAAGAGATGCTGGTCTAGTCTAAACTAGAACACCATTTGGTTATTGGATCATAACTGAAGCTGTAAAACTTGGATTTAAGTCTGGTCTATAAGGATAAAAAGCTAAGATATAGGCCTAAAACTTTCATGAAGAGTCCAAGATTCAAAAAGGTCATTTTCAAGTTTAAATTATAGTAATAATAGAGAAGTTAAAATCTATCCTGCAGTCCAGACATTATTTAGTATTCAGCCTATATCTCGAGTTGTAGAAGTACAAATCATGGATTCTTTTTTGGTTAGAAAGTTGAGATAATTTCTTAGAATTTTCATAAAGACAATCGACATGACCAAAATATTGATGTCTTCTCCCAAGTGTAAGAGTGTCGAAGTAATAAATAGCCTAACAAGACCGGGGTTAAACCACAAAAAACTTAATTGTATAAATTATAAACAACAATAATAAATGACAACAACAACAACAACAATAATAAAGAAGAAGTTGATGAGAACTTTAAGATGGAAGATCAATATGAGGATTAAACAATGGTAAAAACAAATGTCAAGGTTATAGGATCCACTAGTGGTATTTCAAACAAATATAGTATAAACTCTTTTTATTACCCAACTGGAAACCACGTACAAAGAAGGTTCCAATCGAATTATAAATGGTTAACATGATTACATTAATTATCTTATTTGAAAAATGCTAACACTTGTAAATGTTGCAAGCAATCATGATTATAAATTATGTTAACAACAAATCAAGTTCCTTTCATAGCACAAGTGTCAGTTACACCATATGGTTGAACTATGAAAGTGTCAAGTATTTGTTGTACTATGTGTTATACAACATAAATCTAGACTAACCATTTAACAAGCAAAGTATTAAGAATGAACAAGATAACAAGTACAAAACATGTTAGTATCAAACATTAAAGTCCATGTTAAGTTTACACTATACTTGTTCATACACCATTAATGTAACCTTTTCACCTTGACATAATAAACTTAGCTAAACATATTGAAAGAGAGAAATATAAATAAATAAGATAAAAACATAAATAAGATAAAAGTTAACTAAGTAAAGGAAATGAAATGAAAGGCATAACAAGATATTAATGAAAGCAAAACTTAAGCATTATAAAAATACAAAGAGAGAAACCAAGAGCATAATCTTGATCTGAAAACTAAGATTCCTAAATGTATGGTAAATGTCTCCTTTTATAGGCCAAAATTTGAAACTATTGATTTGATGAATAATTGTTGAGTGAGTGGTCATATCTTAACTTGATGACAATTCTTATCCTCTTGTCTAAACAACACATCATTAATAACATCAAAATTTGAACCAACCTTACTCATGAAAGTTCTCAGAAATTGTATTAGCTTTGCAGAAAAAAAAATTGAGGTTATTTGGACTTTTAGAACTTGAGATATGGGTTAAACACTGAACAATTTTCAGGCTGCATAATAGATTAGGACTTCTACGTTGTTGCTAAGATTTGGACTTTCAAATAGCAGAATTGAGTTTGTCTTCCACATGAAAGTTTTAGGCCCATGTCTTAGCTTTTGATCCATATAAAGCATACCTAAATCCATGTTCTACAGCTCCAGTTATGATCTAATTACTGAACAGTGTTCCAGTTTAGATTAAACTAGTATCTCTTTTCTAAACTTCACCCTCTCTTTGTCCTTTCAATTTTAGTAATTCAACTTATCAATCAATCTTTTTATTTATGTGTTAGGCCTATATTTAGGATGAACATTTATCATAAATTAAAAGTATCTTATGTTATCAGACCTGTTATTATAAAACATGTTTTAGTTAAGGAGTTATTGATACTTCAAGTGCAGATGATGATATAAAACCTTGATAAAAATGCACTTTTAAGTACTAATCAACAATCTGTTCAAATTTTGACGTTAGATATAATTTTTTTAGCAGATAAGAAGATAAGGATTGTTACCAAGTTAAGAGGTGGTCACTCACTTAACAATTAGTCAACAAATCAATAGTTCTGAATTTTGGCCAATAAAAAGAGGCATTTGCCATGCATTTAAGCATCTTGATTTCCAGATCAAAATCATGTTTTTGCTCTTTATCTTTATATTTTTGTAATGCTGAAGTTTTGTTTATATTAATCTTTTGTTCATGTTTTTCCTTTCCTTTCATTTACTTAGTTAAGTTATATTTTATTTATGTTATTATCTTATTTATTTATGTTTCTCTCTTTCATTATATTTAGTTAAGTTTATTATGTCAAGGTGAAAAGGTTACACTAATGGTGTAAAAATAAATATAGTATAAACTCAACATGGATTTTAATGTTTGATACTAATATTTTTTATATTTGTTATCTTGTTCACTTTTAATATTTTACTTGTTAAATGGTTAATCTAGATTTATGTTGTATAACCCTTGGTATAATAAATACTTAGCACTTTAAATACTTAGCCCAACCGTATGGTAAAACTGATACTTATGCTATAAAAGGATCATGATTTATTGTTAACATAAATTATATTCATGAATAACTGACAACATTTACAAGTATTAGCATTATTCAAATAAGATAACTAATGTAATCATGTTAACAATTTACAATCCAATTAGAACCTCCTTTATATGTGGTTTCCAGTATAATAATAAAAAGAGTTTATATTGTACTTGTTTGAAATACCACTAGTGAATCCTCTAATCTCAACAATTATTTTATCCTTATTTTATCCTTACATCAATATCACATCTCAAAGCTCTATTTAACTTATCATTGTTGTTGTTGTTGTTTATAATTTATATAGTGAACCTCCTTATAGTTCGATTCCGGTTTTGTCGAGTTATTTATTATTTCGAAACTCTTGCACTTTGGAGAAGACATTAATCTTTTGGTTGTGTTATGCAGACGAATTCAATCCATTCGGGTCATTTGTTACTCCTTATTCATGTTGATTGATAATAATTACGGTATATAACTTGCCACCAAGAATATGTATGAGGCTGAAGTTCATCTTTTTATCTATGGTCATAGCTGGTCTTAATAGTCTAAGTCAGAACATAGATATTTGTCTTTGATTGTTGATTTATGAGTTACAACAATTATGATCATTCAGGGCTTTATAATGTATCGAGGAAACAAATTTTTCATATAAAGTCATCTTTAATATGCACTATCAATGATTTTCTATGTTTGGAATGGTTTTTGGTTGGAGTACGTATGAAAAACTAGCATATCCATACTATATAGAAAATAACAAGGCCTTCACTTTATGAACTAGTCGCAAATTGTCTTTTTTTATTGCTAATGGTGGTTCTTGCCAATGAATCACAAATACAAAAACAACAAAAAGGACTTTTATGTTAGCATAGTTGAAAAGGATGTTGCATTGCCACTACCATCGGGTAAAGAATTATATAATGTAGTTTCAGAGTATGATGACATTGTGTTTGGTTTTCACCCCAGTAAGAAACAACTTTCTAGTTTTTGTTTGACCCATAATTGGATAAAATAAAGTATTTACTAGGAGCTTTTTTATTGCAAAATCAATCTCCTCATCCATAACCTCAATGATATGCACATTGAAAATAATGAATTTGAAAACATTTTCAACGCAATTATGGATGTGAAAGGGAAGATAGAGGACAACATCAAAGATAGAATAGATATATTTTTTACCATAAAAATATAGAGTTGATCTATAATGGGTCATGGGACGCAAAAGCCAAAGTTAGCTTTGTCTTAAACAAGAATACATAGTTACTTATCTATTAATGGTTTAAGAGTTTATATTTTCATAATTGACATGTTTTGAACATATCAAAGTTGGTGATTTTGGAGGATTGCAATTGTATGGAATGAAGAGTCATGAGTTCTACATGTTTATATAAACACTCATTCCATTAGCATACCGAGATTTACTAGCAAAAAAGATATGGGATGTACTTTTAGATATTAGTCACTTCTTTAGAAACATATGCTCCAATAAGTTGCAGACACAACAAATGGAGATGCTTGAAACAAATGACATTTAGACAATCTGCAAACTTTATATGATATTCCCTTTATCATTTTTTGACTTAATGGAGCATCCATCTATACATATATCATTTAAGGAAAAAGTTAGAGGCCTAATCTAATATATATAAATTTATCCATTCGTGACATTAGGGATTACACATACATTGTAATTAAAATTACGTTGTCTTTTTTAAAAAAAAAAAATTCATGTAGTTACGTATTCAACCTTAAAAAAAAAGTAAAAAGCATGTAGCATATTAAGACTTTGATATGTGATGCTTATATTATTGAAAAGATCTCAATATTTATCTTGTATTATTTTAAGTCTCATTTGAGGACAAGAGTCAACTGCATTTCAAGACATGAAAATGATGGGGAAGTACTTTCAAGTGAGAATTTGTTAATATTCTCTCATCCTAGATAGCTCATACCAAAAAAAGATTTGAGGGGGAGATATTTCATAGTAATAGAGTTTAGAAAAGCATATAATTATGTGTCATTTAATTGCGATAAATTGAGATATTTTATTCATCAAGTATAATACTAACATTTCATTACTTTCGAACAACTATCTCTTGTACTATTATAAACTGATTGATTATTGAATTTCTTATAGGCAACATCGTTAATTTTTATAGTTTCATAATTCATAACTAATTAAATCCTAAATCTTTTTATTATAAGATAAATAATTTTCTGAGCATTTCAAAACACATGTAAGGATGTTTAATTATTCTTATCTCTCAGGATTCTTAATTTCATTATACATTTCTCGTTAATTGAGATGGAGATATAATTCATATACTAGGTTTATCAATTAAGAGGGAATGGTAGTGTTACTTTAAATTTACTAAGTCTGGGTCCTGAAAGAAAGGTGAAGTATTATAATGAGAATTTCTTTAATGGATATGTTTTTCATACTCTAGAGTATGGTTAGGGTAGAAAGACATATAATAGTGGGGTTGGTTTTAAGATATCAACTTTTAATGAATTTAAAGTTAATTACTATGGGAGGTTAGAAGAAGTTATTGAATTGAATATTATAGTAAGTAGAATATAGTTTTTTTATTCAAATGTTATTGGTATAATACCACTAACAGAGAAATCAAAGTAGATTCTCATTATGTTTTGGTCAAAATTAATACAAAGGTTAGATTTTGCAACGTTGACAATGTATTTGGTTTCGTTAATCAATACCAGCACGTTTATTACACATATATTATTTCCTTTAGAAATGATCATTTAAGAGTTGATTAGTTATCCATAGTGAAAA
>NW_011505907.1:0-2800 GCF_000495115.2 Populus euphratica
TTTCAATGTGTGTATTCTGCTGGAATGATTGAAAGATTTATGCTGTAATTGATGGTTTTCAATGTGTGTGTTCTGCAGCGAAATTTCAATTCACTACTGAAACTGTATTGGCTACAGCGAATTAGTATTCACTGCCGAAATTGAGTCTTCTGCAGCGAATTAGAATTCGCTGCCGAATTGGGTGTTTTGCAGCGAAATTTTGATTTGCTGCAAAACATGTGTCAACCGCAGCGAATTAGCATTCGTTGTCGAAACCGAGTCTTCTCCAGCGAATCAGCATTTGCTGAAGAATTGTGTGTTCTGCAGCGAAATTTCAATTTGCTGTCGAAAATGTGATGGCTGCAACGAATAAGTATTCGCTTCCGAAATTGAGTCTTCTGCAGCGAATTAGAATTCGTTGCCGAATTGGGTGTTTTTCAGGAAAATTTCGATTTGCTGCCAAAAATGTGTCGGCCGCAACGAATTAGCATTCGCTGCCGAAACCGAGTCTTCTGTAACGAATCAGCATTTGCTGCAGAATTGTGTGTTCTATAGCAAATTTCAATTAGTTACCGAAAATGTGACGGCTGCAGCGAATAAGTATTCGCTGCTGAAATTGAGTCTTCTGCAGCGAATTAGAATTCGCTGTCGAATTGGGTGTTTTGTAGTGAAATTTTGATTTGCTGCCAAAAATGTGTCGGTCGCAGCGAATTAGCATTCGCTGCCGAAACTAAGTCTTCTGCAGCGAATCAGCATTCACTGCAGAATTGTGTGTTCTGCAGTAAATTTCGATTCGCTGCCGAAAATGTGACAGATGCATCGAATAAGTATTCGCTGTCAAAATTGAGTCTTCTATAGCAAATTAGAATTTGCTGCCGAATTGTGTGTTCTGTAGTGAAGAAGCATTTGCTGCCGAAACTGTGTCGGCTGTAGCGAATTAGAATTCGCTGCCGAATTTTATGTTCCACAGCGAAATTGCGATTCGCTGCCGAAACTGTGTCGGCTGCAGTGAATCGCTGCTGAAGTTGAGTTGTCTGCAACAAATTAACATTCACTACCGAGTTTCATGTTCTACAGTGAATTTGTGATTCACCACAGAAGTTGAGTTGGTTGCAGCGAAATTGTGATTCGTTGCCAAAACTGAGCTGTCCCCTACGAGTTAGCATCTACTGCCGGAACAGTGACGCCAACAATGAAACAGTTGTCGCTACCGAATTGGCAGCTGGCAGCAAACCAGTTGTCGCTGCCGAATTGGCAGCCTGCAGCGAACCAGTTCTCGTTGCCGATTTCTACAATAAGCCTCCTAGGCAAAAATGACTTAAATGCTAGTAACAATTTCATGGTATGATGGTGTAAAATGTGGAACACTTGAATGTGAATATATGAACTTTTGAAATAAGTGTGGTGACAAATGTGATTCAAAAATACAAATGTACTGAATTGTGACCATTGTTGTCTTAGGTGGTGCGGTTGGGATCGGACCATCGTCAAGACAAGAACAAACCACAGGTGGAGCAGGTAGGTGACTTCCACTTTCCTTTTTCATACGTTAAATAATGTGATACTTTAACATGAATGTTACCATATTGAGTTAGAATAGATAACAAATTGTCAAATGTGAAATGTTGTCAAAAGGTTGATTAGCTTCGGCTAATGGCATCCGAATGGATGACCGGGACAAGGGAACGATTAGCCTCAGCTAATGGCATCCAAATGGATGACCGGGACAAGGGAATGATTAGCCTCGGCTAATGGCATCCGAATGGATGACCGGGAGAAAGGAATGATTAGCCTCGGCTAATGGCATCCGAATGGATGAACGGGACAAAGGAATGATTAGCCTCGGCTAATGGCATCCGAATGGACGATCGGGACAAGTGATTGATTAGCTTCGGCTAAAGGCATCCGAAGTGGATGATCGGGGTGAGTGAACGGTTAATCTCAACAAATGATACCTTGAGAGGATAGCTGGGTTTAAGATTTTGGCTGATTACAAGAATTGGTGCATCTATATGTACTATAAATTATGTATACTATGTACATGAAGAAACTAGAAATATCATGCATCAACCATGGAATAATGTTAATGTTTCATTTTTCCTGCTAGAACATTTAATTATCATTATTACTAATAAGCAATTGTATTCTCTTAAATGTTTTGCACTACAACAGGGACATCACATCAACGAGATGCCTAGGAAACTCGATACACGGGAACCTACTTTTGCAAGGAATCATGTAGTTGCATCCTAAATCACGATGTATTTTGTATGGATCAATGTATTAAACATATAAATTTTATTGAACCCTTTTGTTTAAATTCATAGTGACTGTTAGTAGGATAGGAATGCAAACTCATGTCTATGGATGTAATATTATAATATGAACTTCTAAGCATGCAAACATAATATTATGTGTTTATGTAAATTTCCCTTTTAAATGAAATATTGAATGTTATTGATGTATGGATTGCATTTTGATGATGTGAGGAAAATAGGTTCGCAATTTACCGACATGATGTGTGTCAAAGAAAAAAAAAATTCTGTTGTTTTGGGGCTTGAAAAGCCGGGTTGTTACAGATTGCCTTTTTAATTTCTCATCTATAAAATCCTCTCTTCCTTCCTTTCATTTCTACTTAACCCATATATTCAACAAATATAGAAGTGTGTAGAAATGGCAAGTTCCTCAGGTCATCATATAAGAAATATTTGTGTTTTAGGTGGATTTAGTCCTGGGAAAGAAAAGGAGTTTTTAGAATCAGCAAATCATCTTGGTCAGGTGCTAGCTGCGAGAAAGATTCATTTAGTGTATAGGGGAGGTA
>NW_011505938.1:0-2752 GCF_000495115.2 Populus euphratica
TTTTGCACGACGTTTCTTTGCAAAAGTGCTTTTACCTGTTCGAGGCATGTGTGAAATGAAGGAATTAGAGGACTCACCTGATAATCAGACCTTTGATTCAATCAACCACCGAATATCTTCAGGAATACCATGATTCATTAACAATCTCAATCTTGCAAATCTAGCACGGTAAATTTTTGTAATTGCATTTTGAGGCAGAGCGGAAAAATACTTTTTCAATTTTTCAAGATTAGTGTCCATTATCAAATGAGAATTGGAAGAGAGATTCAAAGAATTACACAAATATATACACAAATATCAATTATTGTGGGAAACTGAAAGAACCGACTTAAGTCACGGATTACCGTTACCGCCATTTGACCAGGGTGAGAGAAACTAGCAAAAATCACTCAAAAAGAAACACAAAAACAATGTGAGAAAAACAAAACAATCAACCTTTATCTACAAGATCATTCAAACCAGTTGATTCATTTTCACTACGAAAATTATCAAAGTAAGCTTTCAAACGATGTCCATTTTCCTTAAAATCATTGTCATTCATTGAATTCCTTACGATCAACCTTTATTTACAAAATCATTGAATTCTCAAAAGGATGGGATGAATGGATTCAATGGGCCACTGTCACTTGGCATGGAAAAAGTTTCGTCAATTTTTCTCATAAACTCAGTTTTGCAGCTACAGTGTATCATATCTGGCAAGAAAGGAATGCAAGTTATTTTTTTTGGTAAGTTGACGTATATATTAAAGGAAAACGATACAAAGATTATAAGGGGCATACCCCAGATTTGCAATGAGAACAGAAATGTAAAACAACAGATGGCTACAGGCTAGCCACCGAACAGAAAACTCAAGACCTAACTTGATTAGTTAGGAAAACCAATACAACCAGCTAAATATCAAATGAAGAATCTATGTTATTGACCCTCCAAGCTCGTTGGATCCTTTTATTTTCTTCTGTTGGTAGGACGTTCCTCATCAAATCAAGCTTATCACGGATGATACATTCGATTTGATGAAAGACCAAATTCTGAGTTCTCGATATTCCAGCAAAGGTCCTTGCATTCCTTTCTTGCCAGATATGATACACTGTAGCTGCAAAACTGAGTTTACGAGAAAAATTGACGAAACCTTTACCATGCCAAGTGATAGTGGCCCATCGAATCCATTCATCCCATCCTTTTGTCATTCTTGGAATGTTGCATCTGTCACAAACATCCCACCAGATCGCTTTAGTATAGGAGCATTCAAAGAACAAGTGGTTGTGATCTTCGTTGTTGCGGAGACAGAGTGAGCATCTATTGGGACCATGTATACCAAATCGATGAAGTCTATCTTGAGTTGTGAGTTTCTGTTGGACAGCCACCCAAAGAAGAAACGAATGTCTTGGAACAGCATTCTTGAACCACACAATGTCATGCCATTCGACCATCGTATGATGAAATCTTAGTTGTTCCCAAGCTATTTTGATCGAGAATCTGTGATTTGGTGAATCCAGCCAAACAATCTCATCATTTTGCCCTATCATAGGATTAGAATTGGAAGGAATAGCTTCTACAATGGGGTGCCATCCAATAGCGTGAGTGGTAGGAATTTTCCATTCTGAGTTATGAATCAGCATATTCACCTTCGCGTTCTTTTCCATACCTGAATCATAGATGGATCTCTCGCCGTAAGAATCTGCGAGCGGGCTGTGAGGATGCCAATTGTCAAACCATAGAGAAGTTGTCCTGCCATCCCCTATGATGTACTTCATCTTTGGCCATGCTAAGGATCTGAGCTTTAGAATCTTTCTCCATGCCCAAGAGCAATTCTATGGCGTCTTGATTGTCCAGAAATTCCTACCTCGCAACAGATTACATCTGATCCAAGTAGACCAGATTGAGCCATCTGAGTCATTGCACAGATTCCAAATGTGTTTCAACAAAGCAATCTTGTTCCATTCTGTTATCCTCTTTATTCCTAGCCCCCCCTCCTTTTTTGGAAGACATACCTGATCCCAAGCCACTTTAGCCCCAGTAGTTCTCAAGAATTCTCAATATCACAGGCCCCATAAGGATTGCTCCATCTTAATCTTAGCTCTTTAGGGAATGCATAGATTTGATGACTAATTGATGAGTGGGTGGCCAACTCTTGACTTGGTGACAATCCTTATCTTCTCTTGTCTGCCCAAAACGTCATTAATAACGTCAAAATTGGAGCCACTTGAAAACATGAAAGTTGTAGGCAATTGTCTCAGCTTTCTTGTGTAAAAACTTCAGCTCATTTGAAGATAGTAATTTTCGGGAGAGAGAGAGAGATTAGAGATCAATCTGTCGGAGCTAGATCTACTCCGTCCACGGTTGGATCATCCTCATTTCTTACTATGCTGTTCATTCCAGCCTTCTAGAAACATTGACCGACTGGATCTTCATTCCAGTCAACGAGGTGGGACATATTGATCTCGTAATATTTCTACTGTTCTGCATTTTTAGTTGCAGCAACGTGAATTGGGTTTTGTTGAAGCTTGATCTTCTTTGTTCACCATTGGATTGTCACCATTTTTTAGTATGTTGTTCGTCAGAACATACTCTACAGCTTGACCGCACGGATCATCATTCCAATCAACAATCGCGAAGATACTGGCCTCGTAATTCTGTAATTCTCTTCTCCCTTCATGAACAAATCTGAATCTTGTTGTTTCTGAGATTACATTGTTGTTGTTTCTGAGCTTAGGTTACGTCTTAGACTCAATTTATTTTCTTAGAATTTGGT
>NW_011505818.1:0-2932 GCF_000495115.2 Populus euphratica
TTTAACTTACTAGAAAAAACAACTATAAAAAATTCAGTTATAGCTTTATTTGAGGTTTTAGTTTGAGTTTTATAGTCATTAACAACCATGATTATTTGTTATAAGGTATTTATAATGTTATATTGAAATATTTAAGTTTTATTCATGAAGGAAAAATATATTAAATCTCTTTTAGTTTATGATGGTTGGTTTATTTTTTATTATTATATCTAGAGCAATAAATGTTTTAGGGTTTTTCCAAATGAGTTTGTTGATTTCAAGGGTTTTTTTTTAAATGCTTCTTTATTTGAAGTTTGGAATTGATTATTTTGGATAATGTTGAAATGGTTTGTAGAGGTTGAAAGATGGTTATTAATATGAGGTGTGTTATGAGCAATTAAGATGAAAGATGAAACTTTAAGGTGGCTGAGATGGTCTTTGATAGCTTTAAAGAAGTCTTTTTTGTTGTTTTGTAATGACATTTGACTAGTTTTGGTAACTTGTAATGGTTTTAAAATTAGATTTTTAAGTTTTTGGTTAATAGGTCTCGATAAAGTTTCAACAAAAGAGACTAAAGATTTTTGGATTTGCTCTTCTAGTATGTTGAATTGCTTTTTAATGATGTTGAGATTAATATTTATAAATTTATTTTGCTGGATGATATGTTCGATGATAACATATTTAGATTCAATTATATTTGACCTAAAAAGATCTATTTAGAGAAGTAAAATTATCTTTTTGTGATTGGAATTTATATTTACTAGTAAAAGTATAAAATATTATTTTGTAATGGAATTTAAAGATCAAGGTCATGAGAACCCATCTTTCAAGCATATTGTAGTTATGGATTTTGATATGTAAAATTATACTATGTAGGATGTTTTTATTTTTTTAGGGATATAATAAGGTTCAGATAAAAATCAAAGGAAACATGACCACTACATAAATTGGATTCTATGAAAAATATTAATAAATTTTGAAAATTTTAGAATCTAAAAGTTTTAAAGATAACTAGGATGAAAGTATCCATGTCTTCTTTAGTGAGGGGTTTAATCTTTATTTGTATGAGATAAATATAAATATATTTATAGTTTTCGTCTTTGTGTTTTTGAAAGGAATTGGATAGTTTTAAAAGATTTTGTAAGTTGAATATTTCTTTAGTTTTTATTATATAATCAATTTTGAAAAGATTAAAAGATGTTTAATAAATCTAATTCTTTTGAACTTTAGAATTTTTTAATTATCAATATTTTTTATAAAATCTTATATAGTAATTTTCTCACTATTAATAAGGCTTTTATTTTTAGAAGAATAAGAGGTAGAAAAAACTGAAGGAGAAGTAGTTTTGCAAAAAATAGAATTCATAATTTTGAAAAGATAGTTGAAAAACACATGCTCTGAGTTATATGGGTTTAATACCCTTTTGTCTATCAAATATGACTTACAAATATTCAATAGAATTAATTTATATTCTAAGGTTCTTTGTTCTCTACTAGGGTTCCTGTAAATTTATAGAATAACAATACTCTATTCAGATCTTAGTTGGCTTAGATACCAATAAATATATAATTAAACACTAATATAAATACTTGATAGGAGACAAATAAACAAACACTAATGTAAATAAACAACACAAATTAAATAAACACCAATATAAATACACACAAATAATATAAAAATAATATAGAAATAAATATAAATTTTTAGTGTGAATAAAGAGGCAAATCTAGCAATGAAGAGATTCTTTAACAAACACAAAACATATTTAAAATTTGTAAAAATGTAAATGCAAAATTTAAACTACAATAAAAATAGTAATAAATAAGATTTAAAGAGATATTACTTAAATTTATATTGAAAACAGATATAAGAGATATGAGTACAGAGAATTTTATATATGGTTACAAGAGGATCTTCCTAGTTGTTTTATTAACAAAGGGTTAGAAAAATTTTCTTCTCTAAAGAAATTCTATTTTGAAGTCTTGCCTTGTATGGCTAAGAGGAGTTCTCTTTTATAAAGTAGTTTTGAGGAAGGCACATTTGAATTATTCTAGAGCAATTATGTTGCTTTTTGTAAAGTTGATGGAGTTGTTTGTCAAGAAATCCTACCACTGAAGGTCTAATGTCTTCTTCAAATGGAGAAACAATTTTGGTGTTTTCTAACGACAAGGGAATTGGGCTAAAAGGGTCTTGAAAAGGTTTAAAAATGAAAATGGGCAGTAAAAGTTTTTGGGCCTCTTAAAATATATATATATTTAAAATATTAACATTTATATTTGTGGGCAGAAAATGCCTATAAATACAGAAAATGTATAGGTGGAAGAATACCATAATAATTTTTTTCATTATCATCTGCCAGACCTGCAGCGGAACATGATGAAGATGAAGATGGGGTGGAATTAATGTCTTTGTTGCTTTGTAGGAGCTACTTCATAATTGCAAAGTATTCTTTTTTAGATTTCGTTCCAGCTAAGAGTACAGAAGCATGAGACATTTGAGCTAAGAATTTAGATTGAGGGTTTAGATCCTTAATCTTAGTCTTTTGGTTTTGTTTCAACCGTTGTAAAACTGCCAATTTGGAATCTTTAAATTCTACTGTAAAGAAATCCCACCATTGGCAAAACTAGTTTGGTAAATTTATAGTTTTTATAGTAAGGGTAAAATAAAATAGCCAGGAATTACTACCCTTGAGAGTCTGGGAGAAAGAATGTATCAAGTCATGCCTATTGATATTCCCAATATAAATAAGATCGACAATCTACTTCGTGTGTGTGTGCGCGCGCGCGCGTGCATAATGGGCAGAAAAGATTATTGATAAAAAATCTACTTCATGCTATTTTAAATTTGCAGGTGGCAATCTTATTTCATAGAGATACGAAGCATGTGGAACGTTATGGCTAAAGGAGTTGCTTACTGGAATTGGCTATTCACCGAGAGATGCGATTAAGCTATT
>NW_011505819.1:0-2932 GCF_000495115.2 Populus euphratica
CTCGAGATAGGTAGGGTTCCATTGGCTGTAAGAGAATTGACACCACTTCCTTGTCTCCTGTCCATGGCCTAGCTCTAAAAGCAGGGGTTAAGATAATGCTTAATAATTTTTTTATCTGAGTTTATTTTTAATAATTTTTTTAAAAATTAATTAAAATGATATTATTTTAATTAAAATAATTTTTAATAAAATAATAAATTTATAATTGGATTTTATCCAGATTTTACTTGAGATTGATTAAGCCATGAATCATTTTTAAATCAAGTAAATTCTTTTTTTATTTTTTCTAAAATCAAAATTAGTTTATACTTGAATTCTTAGGTTAGGAGGCACAGACAAGTGAAGAAAAAAAAAAGGAGCAGATACTACCCATATGTACTAGGTTACATGAATATAAATCTTGATAATTAAATTTGCAAGTTTAAATGTGATAAAAATTGATTAGAAAGATAACTTTTATGCTGAACTTGCAATTATTTTTTTATTTTTTAAATTTTTTTTAATTTTAAATTAAATTATTTTATATTTTAAGATTGTCTTGATGTTCTAATATTAAAAATAAATTCTAAAATATTACAATCTTAAATAGACTGTTAATAAACTCTTAAACCTTCTTGCTTCGAATGATGACATCTAAGTCAATTGAGGAGTATCAAGAATTTAATTTTAATAATTAATTAAAATTTAATAGATAAAAATAAATTTTCCTAAAAGAAAAAATAAAGAGTGAGGAGTGCATTTTATGGGAAATTTATACTATGATATTAGTGGACAGTGTTGTCACGTCCTCCCAGTGCGCGTCTTGACGCACTCAACGGCAAGATATCCAAGATGGTGATAAATTACGTGGCGTCGTAATTGCCAGTATTAGCCGTCAGTGTTCCTATGGGCGTCACATGCGTGGTCAAATAATTGTTAGCAAGGCCTTATTTATTTTAAATCTTTAAATTACAAGAAAAAAAATATATTATATCTAATAATATCCAGATTTAACGAGTAATCCAAGATAATATTACTAGGTGATTGTCTCGTGACAGAATAAAAATGGTTAGATTAAATATTATTTAATTGGAAAAACTAAGATATAAATATAAAATAAATTTTATTTAGATCTAATTATTAAATTAACATGTACGCATTACTAATATTAGCAGACTTGCTCCACAGTAAGATTCTTTATTGATTTGGATGTTGAGAATAAATGACAAAAATACTATTCCAAATTTGTCACTATACATAAAGCTATGGTATTTTTTTTATTTATTTTTTTACTTTATAGTTTTCTCTCCCATCTATGTCAAGATAAAAGATATCTAATGAATGGATGAAAAATATTTTGCTCCAAATTCCATTTTAATCATTGAGCCGACCAAATTGTGTTGGTATGGTTATGATCCTATTTATATTTAAAAAATAACTACTTAACCGAAGTAATTAAAAAGAATAAACAGTGGAATCGTGTATTAAAGGGGTATTTATAATTATAGTAGTGGTTGTTTTTTAGAGTGATTTTTATTTAAAAATATATCAAAATAATATTTATTTTATTTTAAAAAAATATTTTTAATATTATATATCAAAACAATATAAAAACATAAAAAATAAAAGTGATGCAACTCCAATCTTTGGCCGAAAGATTCGCCATTTTAGCTTTTTAATGTAAAAAAATCATCACTATTTCATTTTTCAATTCAACATTTCAATCATGTTTTACAAAGATATTGGTGTGCGCACACCTCACTTAGTATTATTAGAATCCACTAATTAACTAATTGAAAGATGCGTGGAGTTGATAATTCACGAGGATAGAGTCCTTCTTGCATCATTTTTCTCTTGACTTGACATCTTTCCTCATGTGTAAATCCTGATCTAGAATGTTGTGTTTGATTTGGACACGAGTCTTACGTTGCAATTCTATCCAATCTAGCAAAGACTTGAATAGTGGTTTGTGTTTTTCTGCTAGAGGATCACACCCATCGGGATTCAAGAGACAAGAACAATCAAGGTCTCCATTCTATTTCGGGTTCTAGGTCATTGTACAAATTGAAATAAGAGTCTGTGTTCAAGTCATAGTTGTCAAGAATGTTATTAAACTCGTGCCGTTTTAATATCTTGGTCTCGTACTAGGTAGATTAATTTAAGATCATGTTACTTCAATTTCTTCTTTGAAAAAAATTTGTTTTGAAAAGATTTTGTTTGTTTTAAATTAAACCGTTCGTGCTTGGTTAGACTGGCTTCTCCTCATTTTTATATAAAAAACCCTAATTTAAATCCTAAATTAATTAGTAAATAAATCAATCTATTAAACCAGATTAAATTTAATAACATAATATATTAGAGAACTCATCTAAAAAAAGTTACAACCACCCAGTTATCATATTAATTTCCATGTTATAATAGATTTTACCATATTATTAAAAACCTAGCTGAGTTGATTAGGCTACTATATCAATATTTTATCTAATTTAACTAAAATATATACTTGGTTAGATTTAAGTACTAAAATTTCTAAATCAATCTATAAATTTATACTAAATTTAATAACTACTATTTAATTAACTCTATATATGAAAATTAAAAATATGTTTGGCAATATGCAAGAGCGGAGACAGAGAGAGACTGACATGAACCCTAGCCCCTACAAAAAAATTATTTTTTCAGTTTTTTTTAAGTTTATTTTTAGTATGTTTATAAAATACTATATAAATCATATAATTTTAGCCCTCTTTAATTGTATATTTTGATTCTATCATGATTCTATCATCGTGATTGCTTTTCAAATAACTTTTTATATCGAAATATATGTCAATAATAATTTTTTATTTTTAAAAAAATTATTTTTAATATCATCACATTAAAACAATATAAAAATATATTAAATTTTAACAATAAAATAATTTTTTTGAAAACATAATTTATACCACATTTTCAA
>NW_011505820.1:0-2931 GCF_000495115.2 Populus euphratica
TAGATAGTGCAATGTTTGATTCCTTTAAGCTTTTCTCCTCAACCCATGTAACAAGGGTTGGGCCAATAACTCCTAAGTCAGTTGACTTTAGGGTATTAGGTGTTAAAACACCCCTTTGGGCTTAATTGCTTAAGTTAGGGAGGCTACAAAACCAAACTTATCTACATTTTTATTATCATCATTCATTTTTTTTCTTTTTTTTTTTTTAAATTATATACTATCATTTTCCCTTAGTTGTTACCTTTAACAAAAGAACATAAATAATGTAATAATCCAATGTGCAACCCACAATCATATGTTAAAGTGTGTGTGTGTGTAAATTAAGGTTTAAAAATACATGTTAAATGAGTATATGAGCATAATTAAATGATAACAATGCGAGAGTTTGTAAACCTGAATATTTCAAGAAGTATTATGATAGACCTTATTAAGAATGGTTACTAAGATGCGTCTCAAGAGTCATAAAAAGATCTCCTTTACTCTGTCATCATACTAACAACAATTTTGTACATGTTTTATGAAATAGAAAATACAATTAGTTAATTTTTTTTGTAGCTACTACCCTCTCCCCCCAACCAAAACAAGACATTGCCCTCAATGTTCTAAGGTAGAAAGATAGAGTATAGAAGATATCATCAGAAATAACGAACACTGACAAACCTGAAACACACTGAAAGAAAAATAAAAAATAACAAAACACAATAGTAAAACAAAACGACAAAAAAAAATTACAAATGAAGACTTAAATCTAATCTAAGCTTTTTACGGCTTTCTTTAGATGACCAATTTATGCGACTCATGGAGAGATCAATTACAGGAATGAAAGATTGTAGTTGGTTAATCAATTGTTTAGCAATAGGAGTAGAGATTATGATTTATTGTGTAGAAGATGTTAGAAATTCCTGTCCCACAGCATGATCAAGAAAAGACAACAACTTATCGTAATAACCATTAACATTTAACACACCTATGAGTTTATGGTGAATGTGTAGTTGGGCCCAAAAGGAAATATGAAAGATCTCTTTCAATGTGCCTAGACCACCTGGTAAGGCAATGAAAGCATCAACATGGTTAAACATTGCATTCATTCGAGCAGATGACACAACTAAAAGATTGATTTCTTCTACAAAGTGCAGGAGTGTCGAAGTAATAAATAACCCGGCAAGACCGGGGTCGAACCACAGAGAGGTTAATTGTATAAATTATAAATAAAAATAATACAACAACAACAACAATAATAATAGTAATAACAATAATAATAATAGTAATAATAATAATAATAGTAAAGAAAAAGAAGGAGAAGAAGAAGAAGAAGATAAGAACTTTGAGATGAAATATTAATGTAAGGATTAAACAATGATAATAACAAATGTCAAGGTTAGAGGTTCCACTAATGGTATGTCAAACAAGTATAGTATAAAGTCTTATTATTCAATTGAAAACCACACACAAAGGAGGTTCCAATCAGATTATAGATTGTTAACATGATTACATTAGTCATCTTATTCGATTAATGCTAATACTTGTAAATCTCGTCAAGCATTCATGATTATAACTTATGTTAACAACAAATCAAGTTCCTTTCATAGCTCAAGTGTTGGTTATACCATACAGTATGAACTATGAAAGTGCCAAGCATTTGTTGTACCAAGTGTTATATAACATAAAAACTAGCAAACAGGGTCTTTTTTAGTCAGATTTCCGAGACAAAGTTGATCATGTTATTTATGAAAATGGGGTCATAAATCATAAATTTACAATGCACATCTCCATCAGGATATGTCTCAAAAGTTAATAGAAGATTATCTAAAGACTCCTTACTGAGGCCATTCTTAATGAATTGTATTTTATCTTTATAGTTTATAGATACCATTCCTAAAAAATGACATTGTGCATTACAAGTCCATCTGACACATCGATGACAGACTTCCAGTCATTTTGCATTATGTTTCTTGGCAAAAGTGCTTTTACCTGTTCCAAGCATATGTGAAATGAAGGAATTAGAGAACTCACCTAATAATCGGACCTTTGCTTCAATCAACCAGCAAATATCTTCAGGAATTTCATGATTCATTAACAACCTTAATCTTGCACATCTAGTACGATACATTTTTGTAATTGCATTCTGAGGCAGAGCAGGAAAATACTTTTTTAATTTTTCAAGAATAGTGTCCATTATCAAATGAGAATTGGAAGAGAGATTCAAAGAATTGCACAAATATATACACAGATATCAGTTATTATGGGAAACTGAAAGAACCGACTTAAGTCACGGAGTACCGTTGTCCGTCATTTGACCGGGATGAGAGAAACTAGCAAAAATCACTTAAAAAGAAACACAAAAACAATGTGAGAAAAAACAAAATAATCAACCTTTATCTACAAAATCATTTAAACTAGTTGATTCATTTTCGCTAGGAAAATTATCAAAGTAAGCTTTCAAATGATATCCATTTTCCTTAAAAACATTGTCATTCATTGAATTCTCAATATCAAAGGCCCCATAAGGATACACATATTTCTTAATAAATGGACTGCCCCATCTTGATCTTAGCTCTTTAGGGAATAAATGGAGTTGAGAATTATAAAACAAAAGTTTTTGACCAATATCAACTTTTTGATAATTTTCACAAGTTTTGCAAAATGCATACGTGTCCTTGAACATGGTTGGCCAATAAAATCCATTTTGAAATATTTTAACAACTGTCTTTTTTGACGAAAAACAACTCTTACATGCTTTAGAATGACAAAATTTAATGACACTACTTACTTCATTGTCGGGAATGAATCTTTGAAATATTTGATCAGGACAATATTTGAATAAGTTAGGGTCATCCCAATAAAAGTTCTTCACTTCGTTCAAGAACTTTCTTTTATCTTGGGTACTACAATAAGCTGGCAATTGTCCTGAAACAAGAAAATTGACAATAT
>NW_011505821.1:0-2930 GCF_000495115.2 Populus euphratica
TGGGTTTATGAGGTGAGGCACTTAATATGGAGTGATTACTACCCGGTTGAGATCTAGAAGGGTTATTACAAGTGTCCTAACGTCTTGTCCACTAGGTTTTTGCGACCAAGTCATAATTTTGTACTAGGGTATAAGCTTCATCAAGGGTAGAAACACCCCTAAACATAACCTCTCTTCTAAGGTCATCGTTTAAGCCTTTTCAAAATCTACTTAGGGTCATCACTTTATCCTCTCTAACTGCACACCTCATCCTATACTCATCAAATTATGCCACATATTCATTGGTAGACTTGCCTCCTTGCCTCAAGTTGTTCCACCACCCAGTCAATAATAGGGGGTTGACTTCTCCTAATCAAAGACTCTTCTACCCTTTCCCAATAGAGCTGAGCAGTTTCACTAAGTTTCGTCTTTGTAAATCTTACCCTTCTATTCTCAGATAGATTATACCAGCCAAAAAATTATTCCATGTCACGAATCTATCTATCAAAAATCCACGGGTCAAGTTGACCCTTAAAAGTTAGGGTTTCTACCTTAATATGACTCATGACTCGTTCGTTAGGGTCATCATAGTTGTGATGGCCCTGATTGCGATTGTATTGATGGTTCCTAGGATGAACTGGTCTTTGACGGTAATCATTGGAACGCTCACTATCATGAGGGTCATCACATTCATTATGACCTTGGTGTTGGTTATAGTGGCGGTTCATACGAGGAACTGGTCTTTGAGAATTCCTATGGTTGCTACTAGAATGCTCACTCTCACTAGACTGTCTTATTTGCAAAGTTTCTATGGACTCTATCCTCCTAAAAAGGTTATTCATTTGATTGGACATGTTGCTCATTTCCGTTCGCATAAGTTGTAATTGTTCTTGAATATCTCTAAGAACATTACTAGAATTCGGGTCCATGGTAGCTATGACCTCTAGATTGTGTACTAGACGACCACTACGTAATTGCATGCAAAAACTAATCTTGAGATTGAGATCACCAAATAACTTTTGCAAGTAAAACACAAAATAAAAATATAGCTAAAACTAAAATAATTTTTTTAATTATCTTATCTTGGAGATTAAGTAATGACGGATTAAACCAGGAAAATGTGCAAGCAAGCAATGTAAGTTCTCTAAATGCACATAAGTAATCCAAACACAATGTTTCAGTTTTCCCACTAATTTAACCAAGCTCCACAATTAATTAAAAGGATCAGATCTTCAACGCTAAACAAGCTCAAAATTAAGGTAATTCAATGTAAAGACGAGCTATGAAATTTAGTTATGGGCAAGCACAAAAAAATAATATCATTGCCAAATATTGGTTAACAAGTGTAAAAACATACCAGAAATGATGATTTTCAATGGATAAAAATTTTGACTGTATGATGTGGCAGTGAAGGATTACGTCGCAGCTAACATGGTAAGATAGGCTGATGAGACAAATGATGTGGTGGAGTGCTGACATGGCAAAACTGATGATGTGGCAGGCGATATGGCAAGAACTGATGTCGTGGTAGATGCCACAGATGCTCTAAAGTGGTGCTGATGTGACTAGGTTAATTATGTTTGTAGCTTCTATTTTCTTGCTTCCCTAGCTTCTGTGAATTGTTGCCTCTGCTGTCGGCAATGGCGCACGAAGCGAGGCTTCGTGACTCTACTTGGGCCCAGTGATGCAAGGGAAGAGGCGGTGGTGTCGTTACTAGACGGGGGCTTGTTGATCCGTTGTCGCTGCTAAAGGTGAGGGCACTATGGATGGTGGCGTTGCAGCTAGTGCTGCTGCTGGGGTGCGGCTAATGGTGCTAATGAACAGTAATCAGAATAGTATGCTTTTTTTTTAGATCAATCTAGGGTTAAACATAAACACGTGGCTCATTTAAGTGTAAGAACAATTAAAAGCCATGCTGTGATACCAAATTTGATACGGAACAACAAACAAGAGAATTAAAGTCGAGAACAAAAAGAAGCTTTAGAAAAGAAAGAAGCTGAAGAAGAGAAGAAAGGGGATTGGAGATATGCAAAATCTACAAATTTTCATTAATCATCAAAAGTGCCTCTAAAAATGACAAAAGAACATATAAATAGTAAACCTTAAAACATCCCGCTATTAGGCTTGACCCATCAAATCAAACTATTTAATATAAATAATAAAATAACAATGAGCAGGCCCAAATGGGCTAAATAAATAAAATAAGAATGAAATGGGCCCAAATGGGCTTAGTCTCCCAACCAAAGCGTGACAGGCTGGGCCATCCTATGTCGTCTCCGTCCATATGCTCGTATAGTTTATGGTGTGGGTTTGGTGTCCCCACCAGAATTACTTGAACGGGTATCATCGTAGATAAAAACATGAACTTCGTTCTCATACACATTCTTGGTGGCAAGTTGTAAACAGTGAGTATGACTTGCCAACAAGAATAAGAAGCACCAAATGACCAAAATAGGTTGAATCTATTTGTACATAATTAGTACTTAAAAATGTATTTTTATTAAGGTTTTATATCAGCATTTTGCACTTGACGTATCACTAACTTCTTAACTAAAACATGTTTTATAATAATAAGTCTCATACTATAAGATACATTTAATTTATGGTAAATATTCATCTTAAATACAAGCCTATCATATAAATCAAAGGATTGATTGATGAGTTCAACTACTAAAATTAAGAAGACAAAGAGAGAGTGAAACTTAGAAAAGATATGCTAGTTTAGTCCAAATTAAAACACTGTTCAGTCATTGGATCATATCTAGAGTTGTAGATCTTAAATTTTAGTTTGGTTTATATGGCTAGAAAGCTAAGAAATAGGCCTAGAACATTCATGATTATCTAAAACTTAATTCTACTATTTGGAAGTCCAAATCTTAGCATCAAAAAAGAAGGTTGAATCTGTCCTACAGCCCAGACACTGTTGAGTGTTCAGCCTATATCTTGAGTTC
>NW_011505854.1:0-2896 GCF_000495115.2 Populus euphratica
TCTTACCTTTTCATTCATATAAAATAGACCTAAATCCGAGATCTAAAGCTTCAGATATGACCCAATTACCTAACAGTATTCCGGTGTGGACTGCATCAACATCTCTTTTTTATGTTTGACCATCTCTTTGTCCTTTCAATTTCAGTTCTTTAAATTCCTTTTATTTATGTGATAGGTCTGTATTTAAAATGAATATTTACCACAAATTAAAGGTATCTTAGGTTATTAGATATATTATTATAAAACATGTTTTAGTTAAGGAGTTATTGATACTTCAAGTGCAAAATGATGATATAAAACCTTGATAAAAATACACTTTTAAGTACTAATAACCTACCATTCTAGCCCTTAAGGAAGTGTTACATGGCCAAACTTCTTATTCAAATAATGTTAAAAAGCCTTTTGCAAACCAAATAGGCAATCATTACTCTGATACCTATAATCCTGGATAAAGGAGCAACCCAAATTTTGGATGGAGAAATAAGGACTTTTCAGTATCTCAAACATTTCAACCTTTCCTAACCATTTCATGCTTCCACACATAACTCATACCAACCACCTCATGGGAGATCCCTAGAGAATACTCTTCAAAAATCCATGCAAACACAAGGAGGAATCAACAACCAAGCTTACAAATTTCAAGACCAGACTAATAGAACCTTAGATGACATTCAAAGTCAACTAACTAAGTTAACTCAATCACTAAGCATTCAAGAGAATGGAAAAATCTTAGCTCAACCAATGTGCAATCCTAGAGGTCAAGTACACATGAATGAATCCTCACCTAGTGAACCTTCAAGCCATGAACAATTCCAAGCCATCACCACCTTTAGAAGTGGAAAGATTGTTGATAAACGTATAGGTTTTGGGATTCCTAAAGGTAAGGTGGAGGAGAAACTTAGGGAAAGTGAAGAGGGAATTAAAACACAAGTGACAAATGAGAGTTTGAGTGAAAAAGAAGGTGAGATAAATGAGAAAGAGATGAGTGAGAAAGGAGATGATTCAAGAAAAATTGGAGTCAAAATGAGTGATTTAGAATTTGTTCCTAGAGCACCATTTCCACAAAGGTTAGGGAAACCTAAACAAGGTCTTATGAACTCAGAAATCTATGAATTGTTCAAATAAGTGAAAGTCAATATTCCACTCCTTGATGCAATTAAACAAGTTCCATCTTATGCAAAGTTTCTTAAGGATTTATGCACAGTCAAAAGGAGATTGAATGTGAAAGAAAGAGCTTTTCTAACTGAACATGCTAGTGCTATCATCCAGTTTAAGACCCCTCCCAAATACAAAGATCCTGGTTGTCCTACCATTTCATGCATTATTGGAAGTCATAAGATAGACCAAGCTTTGTTGGATTTAGGAGCAAGTGTGAATTTAATACCCTACACTGTTTACGAACAATTAGGTTTAGGAGAAATCAAGCCTACTCGAATCACCCTTCAATTAGCTGATAGGTCAATCAAGATTCCTAGGGGTATCGTTGAGGATGTGTTGGTCCAAGTAGATAAATTCTACTTTCTTGTTGATTTTGTAGTGTTAGACACCGCACCAATTCAAGGTTCTAATGCCCCCATCCCAGTCATTTTAGGGAGACCTTTCCTAGCTACATCCAATGCCTTAATTAACTGTAGGAATGGGGTGATGAAATTGTCTTTTGGGAATATGACTGTGGAGATGAACATAGCTCAGGTGTCGGTTATACCATACATTATGGGCTATGAAAGTGCCAAGCATTTGTTGTACCAAGTGTTATACAACATAAATCAAGATTAGTCATTTAACAAGCAAAATATTAGAGAGTGAACAAGATAACAAATATAAAACATATTAGTATCAAACATTAAAGTCCATATTAAGTTTACATTATACTTATTCTCACACCATTAGTGTAACCTTTTCACCTTGACATAACTAACTTAGCTAGACATAATGAAAGAAAGCAAAATAGATAAACAAAATAAGAACATAAAAGTTAACTAAGTAAAGGAAAGGAAATGAAAGGCATAAACTTAATATTAATGAAAACAAAGCATAAAAAATACAAAGAGAGAAAGGAAGAGCATGATCTTGATCTGGAAACCAAGATGCCTAAATGCATGGCAAATGCCGAAAAAGGAAGAGCATGATCTTGATATGGAAACCAAGATGCCTAAATGCATTGCAAATGCCTCCTTTTATAGGCCAAAATTAGGAACTATTGATTTGATGACTAATTGATAAGTGGGTGGCCAACTTTTGACTTGGTGACAATCCTTATCTTCTCTTGTCTGCCCAAAACGTCATTGATAACGTCCAAATTGGAGCCACTTGCAAACATGAAAGTTGTAGGCAATTGTCTCAGCTTTCTTGTATAAAATATTCAGCTCATTTGGACTTCTAGAACTTCAGATATGGCCAAAATACTGAACAGTGCTCGGGCTGGAAGACAGATTCGGGCTTCTTTGTTGTTGCTACAATTTGGACTTGAAAATGGCCTTGTTAGATCTTGGGCTCCATATGAAAGTTGTAGGCCTATGTCTTACCTTTCCATCCATATAAATGGGAACTAAATCTGAGATATATAGCTCCAGATATGACCCAATTACCGAACAATGTTCCGGTTTGGATTGCACCGACATCTCTTTTCTAATTTTGGTCATCTCTTTGCCCTTGCAATTTAAGTTCTTAAAGTCATCAATCAATCCTTTCATTTATGTGATAGGCATGCATTAAAAATATACATTTACCACAAATTATAGGTATCTTATATTATTATATATATTATTATAAAACATGCTTTAGTTAAGGAGTTATTGATACTTCAAGTGCAAAATGATGATATAAAACCATGATAAAAATGCACTTTTAAGTACTAATCAAGAGCCTTACTTGATCTTGGTGCTAGTGTGAATTT
>NW_011505823.1:0-1135 GCF_000495115.2 Populus euphratica
GAGAGAGTGAGACTCTAGTTGGCCTACATATAGGTGGTATGATTGCATTTTTAATTTCTCATTTATAAAATCGTCTCCTCTTTCCCTTCATTTATACTTAACACATACATTCAACAAATATAGAAGTGTGTAGAATTGTCAGGTTCCTCAAGTCATCAAATAATAAATGTTTTTGTTTTTTATGGATCCAGTCCTGGGAAAGAAAAGGAGTTTTTAGAATTAGCAAATCATCTTGGGCTGGTACTAGCTAATAGAAAAATTCATTTAGTGCATGGGGGAAGTAGCCTAGGGTTAATGGGAGGAGTGTTAATATTTCCTCCTAAGCCCAACTGCACATTCACCATAAACCCATTGGTCTGTTAAATGTTAATAGTTTTTATTATCACTTATTGTCTTTTTCTTAATCATGTTGTAGAACAAGAATTTCTAACATCTACAGCACAACCAATCATAATCTCTACTACTACTGCTGAATAATTGATTGACCAACTACAATATTTCATTCTTGTAATTGATCCCTCTATAAGTCGCATAAATTAGTCAACTAAGGAAAAATGTAAAAAGCATACATTGGATTTGAGTCTTCATTTATGAATCCTTGTGTCTTTTGGTTTTATTAATAGCATATTATTTTGTTTTGTTATTTCTTATATTTGTTTGAGTGTGTTTCAGGTTTGTCAGTATTCGGTGTTTTAGGTGATGTCTTCTATACTCTATCTTCCTACCTTAGGACATTGAGGATAATGTCTCGTTTTGGTTAGGGGAAAAAGGTAGTAGTTGATATTAAAAAAAAAATTAACTAACTATGTTTTATTTTTCATAAACCATTAACAAAACTGTTATTCCTAGGATAACAGAGTAAAGGAATTCTTTTGTTAAAGTGACTCTTGAGATGTATCTTAGTAAATATTCTTAACAAGGTCTATCAGAATACTTCTTGAAATATTCAAGTTTACAAACTCTCAAATTATTATCACTTAATTCTACTCATATACTCATTTAAAAAGTATTCTCAAACTTTTATTTTCACACACACACTTTAACATATGATTAAGGGTTGCACATTGGATTATTACATTATTTATATTCTTTTATTAAAGGTAACAACTAAGGGAAAGGGATAGTATATAAATTT
>NW_011505823.1:1220-2928 GCF_000495115.2 Populus euphratica
AAAAAAATATATATATATATTAAAAAAAGAATAAAAAACGAAGAAAAGGATAATAATCTCAATTCAAAGAAGTTAACCTTAAATATTAAAATAAAAGTTTTATTTTCTTCCAAGTAAAACCCCATAACTATATGTTAATATACTGAGCACAAAAAGAAGGTTTATTGATATCTTATTTAAGAGGTATTGAGCATATATATAAATTTATTGAGAGTTTGTTTATCTAAATAGATTAGTGAAAGTTGAATGATAAATGTCATGCTTTGTGGAATTTATAAATTATTTTTCTATTTTAACACTTTAATTACTAGGGACTAGTAATAAACAGGTTGGGGAGTGTGATTAGTACTTAAAAGTGCATTTTTAACAAGATTTTATATCATCATGTTGCATTTTAAGAATCAATAACTCCTTAACTAAAGCATGTTTTATAATAACAAGTCTGATACCATAAGATACCTTTAATTTATAGTAAATGTTCATCTTAAATGCAGGCCTATCACATAAATGAAAGAATTGATGGATGAGTTTAAGTATTTAAATTGAAAGGACAAAGAAAATGCTAAACTATGAAAAGAGATGTTGGTTCAACCCAAACTATAACACTATTTGGTAATTTGATCATATTTGGAGTTGTAGATCTTGAATTTAAGTCTGCTTTATATGGATGAAAAGCTAAGATATAAGCCTAAAATATTTATACAAAAGGAAAGATTAAATTCTATTGTTTGAAAGTCCAAATCTTAGCAACAACGGAGAAGTTTGAATTTGTCCTGTAGGGCAGATACTATTCAGTGTTTAGCCCAAATCTCGAGTTTTAGAAGTCAAAATGACCTTAATTTTTTTTCTGGAAACTAAGGCAATTTACTAAAACTTTCATGATTCAAGTTTGTTCAAATTCTGAAGTTAATAATGATGTTTTTGGCACACAAGAAGATAAGGATTGTCACGAAGTCAAGATATGGTCACCCACTTAACAATTAGTCATCAAATCAATACTTTCCAATTTTGGCCTATAAAAGGAGGCATTTGCCATGCATTTAGGCATCTTGGTTTCCAGATCAAGATCATGCTCTTCCTTTCTCTCTTTGTATTTTTTGTAATGTTTATGCTTTGCTTTCAATATGTTCCTTAATCTCTTGTTTATTGATTAGTATTTAAAAGTGCATTTTATATTTATGAGAAGACATCAATCTTTTGGTCTTCTCAGGTTATTTATTACTTCGACACTCTTGTATTTGAGAGAAGGATTTCATATTAATTTATATGGTGTTGGAAAGATAAAAAATAGGCCTACAACTTTCATGGTATGGAAAGACCCAGATTTGCCATTTTCAAATTCAAAGTTTGGCCACAAAAGAGAAGTCTGAATTTGTCTTGCAATCCAACCCAAACACTACTCAGAGTTTTACCCATAACTAAAGTTATAGAAGTTCAATTGATCTAAAATTTGGTGGGTGGAAGGCAAAGACAATTTTCAATAACTTTCATGTAGAGGATAAGCTCAAATTCAGATGGTAGAAATGATCTTTCATCCAGACAAGAGCATAAGGGCTATCCACCACGTCCACCAGCAACACTGCTTAGTATTTTAGACATATCTCAAGTTGTAGTACTCCAAATAATCTAAAATTTTATAGGTGGAAGGAAAAGACAATTTTCAACAACTTTTATGAAAAACACTTTGCCAAATTCGGATTGCATTAAT
>NW_011505825.1:0-2924 GCF_000495115.2 Populus euphratica
AACTTCCATTAATCTATCCAGATAAACAAACTCTCGTTAAATTTATATACCTGCTCAATACATCTTAACAAGATATTCATAAACCTTTCTTTTGTGCTCAATGTATCAACACATAATTATGGGGCTTTTCTTGGAAGAAAACAAAATTTTTGTTCTAATATTTAAGGTTAACTTCCTTGGGTTGGGATTATTATTTGTGTATTTTTTTTTCTTCTTGTTTTTTTTTAAAAATATATATACATATAATTTAAAAACACCATGCATCTTTAACCCCTGTAACGAGCTTTCGGCTAATGACTCCTAGACCAGTTGGTCTTAGGGCATTAGGTGTTAAGACACCCCTACGAGCTTAGTAACTCAGGTCGCAGATACTGATATGTAGATAGTGCAATGTTTGATTTCCTTAAGCTTTTCTCCTCAACCCATGTAACAAGCGCTGGGCCAATAGCTCCCAAGTCAGTTGACTTTAGGGTATTAGGTGTTAAAACACCCCTTCAGGCTTAATTGCTTAGGTTAGGGAAGCTACGAAACCAAACTTATCTATATTTTTATTATTATCATTTTTTTCTTTTTTTTTCTTTTTTTTTCTTTTCTGTTTAATTATATACAATTCCTTTCCCTTAGTTGTTACCTTTAACAAAAGAACATAAATAATGTAATAATCCAATATGCAACCCACAATCATATGTTAAAGTGTGTGTGTGTAAATTAAGGTTTAAAAATGCATGTTAAATAAGTATATGAGCAGAATTAAGTGATAACAATGCGAGAGTTTGTAAACCTGAATATTTCAAGAAGTATTATAATAGACCTTGTTAAGAATGGTTACTAAGATGCGTCTCAAGAGTCACTTTAACAAAAGAGCTCCTTTACTCTGCCATCATAGTAACAACAATTATGCACATGCTTTATGAAATGAAAACCAATTTTTTTTTATCAACTACTACCCTCTCCCCCCAACTAAAACAAAACATTATCCTCAATGTTTAAAGGTAGAAAGATAGAGTATAGAAGATATCACCTGAAGTAATGAACACTGACAAACCTGAAACACACTTAAACAAATATAAGAAATAACAAAACACAAATATTATGCTATTAATAAAACCAAAAGACACAAGTTTTTACAAACAAAAATTCAAATCACAGTTGTGATTGTGGCTCACATCTTCCCTTGGTTTTACGTCCAAGAACGGCTTAAACACCCTCTATGGGTTGGGGATAGGCTTCCTATCCAGTTTTCTTAAAAACTGGCAAACATGGTCTTTTTTAGTCAGATTCCCAAGACTATGTCAAGTATGTTCCTTATGGAATATTGGTCATAAATCATGAATTGCATGATGCTTATCTCGACTATGATGAGACTTAAGAGTCAATAAAAGATTATCTAAAGAGTCTCTGTGTTTTGAAATAAATCCCACCTTTTGACAATTTTCACAGGTTTTGCGGAATGCATGTGATTCCTTGAATATGGTGGGCCAATAAAATTTGTTTTGTAAGATTTCTACAATCCTCTTTTTTGACGAGAAATGATCCCCACGTGCCTTAGAGTGACAAAATTTAATGAAATTACTTACCTCATTGTCAAGAATGCATTTTTGAAATATTTGATCAGGACAATAATTGAATAAGTAAGGGTCATCCCAATAAAAAATTTGCACGTTGCTCAAAAATTTTCTTTTATCTTCGGTACTCCAATGAGCTGGCGAAAATCCTGAAGCAAGAAAATAGATTTTTTTAGCAAACCAAGGCATTGAACTAAGAGAAAGTAGAGATTCATCAGGAAAGTAATCATCGATTGGTGTGATGTCGGGTGTCGAATCTGTTGTCACTTTTGATAAAAGATCCGCATCGACATTTTTGATGCCTTTTTCATCCTTGATTTCTTCCTGATTGGTCATGGTATGAGGAAATGGAAGTGCTGGCAGGGAATCAGTCTTTTCCTTGCAATATTCAGATTCAACCCCTTCCTTACCCTTAGAGATTGACTCATCATCTTTCTCACAAGGTTCAAGAGTGGGTTTTTTAATAACCTTACCACTGCGAAGAGTGATGACTGATTTGACTTCATCCATGTGTTGACTTTCAGAACTACTTACATTTGCATTGTATTGCCCCTTGGGATTTTGCTGTGGTTGAGATGAAAGCTTACCTTTCTCTTGAAAATTGAGAGCAGATGTGAATTTTGCAAGAGTATCTTTAAAATCTGTTATGCTTTGAGCAAATTGAGTGTTGATTGTCTCTTGCTTTTTAATGAATGCATACAAAGTTTCCTCAAAATTTCTTGTAGGAGCTGGAGCATAAGGAGGTTCATATCCATGATAATTTGGGAAATTATGGTGTGCTTGAAACTGTGGTTGTGAAGTTTGTGCATTGTCACTCTTCCAACTGAAATTTTGGTGATTTCTCCAACCAGGGTTGTATGTTTGGGAGTACGGGTTATGATTGGACCTTTGGAAATTGTTTAAAGCATGGGCTTGTTCATAGAGACATTCCTTAAAAGAAGGCAAGGTTGGCCAATCGTTGGTTGAGTATTCATTTGTTTCACAGATTTGACACACAATGTTTTCAACAAATTTTAATTGACCACTCGTTTTCAATTCTAGAGCCTCGACTTTTCTAGCTAAAGATGCAAACTTGGCTTGAAGGTCATGATCTTCCCTAGGGTTGTACATACCTCCACTAGATGTATGAGGTTAAGTTTTACTCGGTGCCTCATAAGTACCTGTAATGTCCCAATTTTGAGCATTTTCAGCTAACAAGTTTAAGTACTCCATTGCTTCATTAGGGTCTTTATCTTCAAAAGTTCCATTGCACATCAATTCAACCATTTGTCTATCTCTAGGTGTTAACCCTTCATAAAAATGTGAAACCAATCTCCATGTTTCAAAACCATGATGAGGGCAAGTATTAAGCAAGTCTCG
>NW_011505828.1:0-470 GCF_000495115.2 Populus euphratica
AACTTGAAAACAGCCTTTTTGAATCTTAGACTTCGTATGAAATTTTAGGCCTATGTCTTAACTTTTTATCTATACAAAGCAGACTTAAATCCAAGCTTGACAGCTCCAGTTATGATCCAATAACTGAATAGTGTTCTAGTTTGGACTGAATCAACATCTCTTTTCTAAACTTGGCCCTCTCCTTGGCTTCTAAATTTTACAAGTTAAACTCATCAATCAATCCTTTTATTTATGTGACAGGCTTACATTTAAGATGAATATTTATCATAAATTAAAGGCATCTTATAATATTATACTTGTTATTGTAAAATAAATTTTAGTTAAGGAGTTATTGATACTTCAAGTGCAAAATGATGATATAAAACCTTGATAAAAATGCACTTTTAAGTACCAATCAGTTATACCATACGGTTGGGTTATGAAAGTACGAAGTATTTGTTGTACCAAGGGTTATACAATATAAATCTAGA
>NW_011505828.1:484-904 GCF_000495115.2 Populus euphratica
AACCATTTAATAAGAAAAGTATTAAAAGTAAACAAGATAACAAATACAAAACATGTTAGTATCAAACATTAAAGTCCTTTCATAGCACAGGTGTCGGTTATTGACACAACTAAAAGAATGATTTCTTCTCCCAAATATAGGAGTGTAGAAGTAATAAATAACTCGGCAAGATTAGGGTCAAACCATAAGGAGGTTAACTGTATAAATCATAAATAATAATAATAATGCTGGTGGTGGTCGTGGTCGTGGTCGTCGTTGTGGTGGTTTAAAAGGGACTTTGAGATGTAAGATTAATGTGAAGATTAAACAAGGATAAAAAAATTATCAAGGTTAGAGGATCTACTAATGGTATTTCAAATAGGTATAATATAAACTCTTTTTATTATTCAATTGAAAACCACACATAAAGAAGGTTCCAAT
>NW_011505828.1:1247-2921 GCF_000495115.2 Populus euphratica
TGATATTTTCACCTTGATATAATAAACTTAACTAAACATAATGAAAGAGAGAAACATAAATAAACAAGATAAGAACATAAATAAGATATAAGTGTACTAAGTAAAGAAAAGAAAATGAATGGCATAAACGAGAGATTACTAAAAGCAAAACTTAAGCATTACAAAAATATAAAAAAAGAAAGCAAGAGCATGATCTTGATCTGGAGACCAAGATGCCTAAATGCATGGCAAATGCCTCCTTTTATAGGCTAAAATTTTGAACTATTGATTTATTGACTAATTGTTAAGTGGATGGTCACATCTTGACTAGGTGACAGCCTTATCTTCTTGTCTGAACAAAACAATATTGCTAATATCAGAATTTAGACAGATTGTCTCAATAAAAGTTCTAGAAAATTATCTCAACTTTTCAAAAAAAAAAAAAGCCCCGGTGTTTTTGGACTTCTAAAACTCGAGATATAGGTTGAACACTGAATAGTGTCTAGGCTGCATCATAAATTTAGAATTCTCCATTCTTACTACAATTTGAACTTGAAAACAACCTTTTTGAATCTTAGACTCCGTATGAAATTTTAGGCCTATATCTTAACTTTTTACCCATACAGAGCAGACCTAAATCCAAGCTCGACAACTCCAGTTATGATCCAATGACTGAATAGTGTTCTAATTTGGACTGAATCAACATCTCTTTTCTAAGCTTGGCCCTCTCCTTGTCTTCTAAATTTTAAAAGTTAAACTCATCAATCAATCCTTTTATTTATGTGATAGGCCTGCATTTAAGATGAATTTTATCATAAATTAAAGGTATCTTATAGTATCATACTTGTTATTGTAAAATATGTTTTAGTTAAGGAGTTATTGATACTTCAAGTGCAAAATGATGATATAAAACCTTGATAAAAATGCACTTTTAAGTACTAATCACCAATCAATTATACCATACAGTTGGGTTATGAAAGTGTGAAGTATTTGTTGTACTAAGGGTTATACAACATAAATCTAGATGAACCATTTAACAAGAAAGAATTAAAAGTGAACAAGATAACAAATACAAAACATGTTAGTATCAAACATTAAAACCAAGACACCCAAATGCATGTCAAATGCCTCCTTTTATAGGCTAAAATTTGAAACTGTTGATTTGTTGACTAATTGTTGAGTGAGTGACCACATCTTGACTTGATAACAATCCTTATCTTCTTCTCTAAACAAAATGTCATTGCTTACATCAGAATTTGGACAGATTGACTTAATGAAAGTTCTAGGAAATTATCTCAACTTTCTAACAAAAAATGTTAGTATCAAACATTAAAACCAAGACACCCAAATGCATGTCAAATGCCTCCTTTTATAGGCTAAAATTTGAAACTGTTGATTTGTTGACTAATTGTTGAGTGAGTGACCACATCTTGACTTGATAACAATCCTTATCTTCTTCTCTAAACAAAATGTCATTGCTTACATCAGAATTTGGACAGATTGACTTAATGAAAGTTCTAGGAAATTATCTCAACTTTCTAACAAAAAAAACCTTGTGTATTTGGACTTCTAAAACTCAAGATATGGGTTGAAAACTAAACAGTGTCTAGGCTACATCACAAATTCGAACTTCTCCATTGTTACTACAATTTGAATTTGAAAATGGTCTTTTTGAATCTTAGACTCTTCATGAAA
>NW_011500486.1:0-5788 GCF_000495115.2 Populus euphratica
ACAATGTACAAACTTCACAACCACCGTTTCAAGCACACCACAATTTCCAAAATTCTCATGAATATTAATATTTCATATCAAAGTTCTCATCTTCTTTTTCTTCTTTTCCTTATTATTATTATTATTATTATCTATAATTTATACAATTAACCTCCCTGTGGTTCAACTCCGATCTTGTCGGGTTATTTATTACTTCGACACTCCTGCACTTGGAAGAAGACATTAATCTTTTAGTCGTGTCATTAACTAAAACATGTTTTATAATAACAT
Organism: Populus euphratica; assembly: GCF_000495115.2. NCBI lineage: Eukaryota > Viridiplantae > Streptophyta > Magnoliopsida > Malpighiales > Salicaceae > Populus > Populus euphratica. The sequence continues at coordinate 271 of NW_011500486.1, forward strand.
ATCTAATAATATAAGATATATTTAATTTATGGTAAGTGTTCATCTTAAATGTAGGTCCATCACATAAATAAAAGGATTGATTGATGAGTTTACGTACTGAAATTAAAAGGACAAAGAGATAGCCAAACTTAGAAAAGAAATGCTAATACAGCCCAAACTAAAACCCTATTTGGTAATTTGGTCATATCTGGAGCTGTAGATTTTGGATTTAGGTCTACTTTATATGGATAGAAAGGTAAGAAATAGGCCTACAACTTTCATGTGGAGGTTAGGTTTTAATAAAACCGTTTTTAAGTCTAAATTGTAGCAACAATGAAAAAGTCTGAATCTATCGTGTAGCCCAGACATTGTTCTGAGTTCTAGAAGTCCAAATAACCTCAATTTTTTTTCTAGAAAGCTAAGAAAATATCCTAGAACTTTCATGTGGATGTCTAGTTCAAATTATGATGTTATTAATGATGTTTTATTTAGATAAAAGAAGATAAGGATTGTCACCAAGTCAAGAGTTGGTCACCCACTCATCAATTAGTCATCAAATCAATAGTTCCTAATTTTGGCCTATAAAAGGAGGCATTTGCCATGCATTTAGGCATCTTGGTCTCCAGATCAAGATCATGCTCTTCCTTTCTCTCTTTGTATTTTTTTGTAATGTTTATCAACTTCTTTCTCTTCTTCTTTTTCTTCTTCTGTTATTATATTATTATTACTATTACTATTGCTGCTGCTATTATTATTATTATTGTTATTATTTTTACTATTATTATCGTTATTGTTGTTGTTGTTGTTGTTTATAATTTATACAATTAACCCCTTGTGGTTTGACCCTAGTCTTACTGAGTTTTTAATTACTTTGATACTCCTGCACTTGAGAGAAGACATAAATTTTTTGGTCGTGTTATTAATCATTTATAATCCGATTAGAACCTTCTTTATGTGTGGTTTCCAATTGAGTAATAAAAAGAGTTTATATAATACTTATTTGAAATACCATTAGTGAATCATCTAACCTTGATATTTATTGTTGTCATTGTTTAATCCTTGCATTGATCTTTCATCTCAAAGTTCTCATCAACTTTTTCTTATTATTATTATTATTATTATTATTACTACTACTAGTACTACTACTACTACTACTACTACTACTATTATTCTTGTTGTTGTTGTTGTTGATGTTGTATTGCTATTATTTATAATTTATACAATTAACCTCACTGTGGTTCGACCCGGTCTTGCCAGATTATTTATTACTTAGACACTCCTGCACTTGGCAGAAGACATCAATCTTTTGGTCGTGTCACTTTTTATAAAATTTGATTTTGGAATACTTTTACAGTTGTCTTTCATAGATTAATCAAGCTTCAAGTTTATAATTAATTAATTCATGTTATGGTATTTTTTTTTCATGTCATCACTGCCGAAACCTTTTTAGATAAACTAGATCATATTTATGTCATAGTTTTTCTAAACTATTATTGTTATCCATTTTTGGGTTCGCACACAAAAATAAGAAAATACAAAACAAAGATATCAAACAATATTCAAAATAAATCCAAAAAAATAATAAGAGCAAGAAAAGGATGCTGGAATGTCGAAAAATAGCCAAAAATTGGTTGAGGAGGTTCAACAATGCAAAAGTTTGAAATTTAGCAGTATATTGTTGATTGATGAGAGTCTTGTTGACAAAGAAAATTTAATTTTGAAAAAAAATATTCAAAATTAGATTTTTTTTAGATTCAATTAAATTTTATCTATAATTTAATTGAATTTATGGAGGGTTTAATTGCAAGAAAAAATAATTTTTAAGTTAATTTAGGCTTTTATTGAAAGAAATTAAAGTTCTAGAGTCCAATTATAATTTTGAAGAGTTGTTTTGGCCAAATCAGGGGTTTAATTACATAATTATTGAAGTTTGATAGTCATTTAAGGACTTAATTGAAACAATCCAAAACCAAGAACCAAACAGGAGAAGACACTAAAATCAAGGAATCTAATTACAATTTTTATAAGGGCTCGACTACAAAATTATGTAAATATCCAAGGACCAAATCAAAAATATCATTTAAAGTTGCAAAATGGTGTCATTTCATTCAACATTGTTCATTGTCTTCTTTAGAAGACGTTACATGCAGTTGGTCGAGAAATGTTTGCAACGGCGAAGGTGCGATTTGCTTTAATCAAAGGGGCATGTTTCACAACTACCATGATGCACACCAACCGTTACTCCGTCACTATAACAACAAAGGGAAAGTGCCTACATCCTCTGGCTATAAAAGCCAGAGGATGTACTACACCAAAAGGAGGAGAAAGCAATGAAATGAGGTGAAAACAGAGAAAACACGATAATGAAAAGAAAAAACAGAGGGAGAGGGGAACACACGAGGAGGCAGAAAGAAGAAAAAAAAAAAGAGAACAAGGAAAAAACCACCACGAAGGTGCCACTGTGAACTAATAAGAGCAGCAGCACCACAATGAAGCCAGTGCAAAGAGGAGAAACTTTTGTGGACAAAAGAGAACGAAACATAGAGGGAAGGAAGGAAAAAGGAGATTGGAAAAAAGAAGAAGAAACAAAGATAATAGAGAGGTGAGAAACACAGTAGAAGAGAGAGAAGGAAAACAGAAGGGAAGAGAAGAAAGTCTCTCTCTATGGTCTCTCTCTCCAACGTTTGAAACAACATCATTGCAGCATAAACACCACCATCGCCATCGCCAACGACTACACCACCAATGCCATCGCCAGGTCAGCCTCACTGTCTTTCCCCTATTTCTTTGTAAATTTTTCATTCGTTTTCATTTGCATGCAAAACATGAGTAATACACTTTCTACAGCAAATGAAATATAATTAGGTGGTTATTGTGTAAAGCACAATAACCACCTAATTATAATTCACTAGTTACTTTGAGCACAATAAACAATAACATGCAACAATACATTTGGTTGTTTTAGGCTGGCACATCAACCCAGCCCACGCGGTCAAGCCCAAAATATAGTAAGTGGTATTCAGGTCAGTCCTAGCCCAATTCTATGTCATGTCCAACCCAATCTCAATCCAATAAATAAAAATCTTTTCTAGAAAAACTTTGTAATTTCCACATGTATTTTTTATATGATTTTGCTTAATATTGGTTTGTATTTTTATACCGTAAAGATACAAATTCAATATTAAAATACCCGTTTTTCATAAAAACAATGCAAAAAAATTATAAAACAATAAAAAGATATTTTGTTTTCATGCATACGGTCAAGTCTCTAAAAAAAATCATATTGTATTTTCATATAACAAAGAAAATTTTAAAAATCTGTATTAGCATGTATTTTGACTTTAATAACTAGTTTATCAAAGGCACGAAAACTAGGCCAAGATTTCAAAAATTCTAAAGAAATTATTTTGTTTTCTATTAATATTTAGAGTTACGACCTTATACATAAGATGTATTCTGGATATTAAATTCTTCTGTTGATGTCATAACGGTTAGGTTTTACCCGGTTAGGTTTTCTCCTTACCGAGAAAAACTTTTCTTAAACCACTAACAACTTACCGAGAAAAACTTTTCTTAAACCACTGACAAACCAACAACTAGAAAACGTGACAACACCTTAGATTTTATCAACTACTTAAATAATGCAGCCTATCTTAGATAGAGTGTATTTGGGGTGCTAATACCTTCCCTTTACACAACTAGTCCCCATATCCGATCTCTAAAACTAGTTAGGGTTTCTAATACGAAAATAGTTGATGGAGACTCTCATTATATTTTTCCACAGATAAAAGATAAGAAATCCTTGTCTTCCTATTTTTCCTTATTTTTCTTATGATACCAACACCTAGGATTTGAGAGTAGATGTTTTCACCGCAACGCCACAGACATGTGACAACTATGATAATTTATGACATAACCACTAATATGATAGTATTGGCTATGCAAAATTTCAGTGGACTATGACATTCACCCTTTCTATTATGCAGGATTGTTAGGCTTATAACAACATGCATGTTGATGCAGCTACTACAAGGGCAATAATTTTTTCCTCATTTTTTGTATTGAAAAAATTGGAAGCACTTATTCATTTCCATTTATAGAACTATAAGGTTTTGCTTAATGTTTTAATAATTGGGTTTGTTGATATGCTCCAACAGCATGCATTACTGCTCTATATATCTTGCCTTCTAATCATGTCAATCAAAATATAAACCTTATTTTAGAATTAACAAAAGTTGTTATAATCTTAGAAGATGTTTTTTCACTACCATTCATTAATGTTCTTTATGAATACTTGCAATGTACTGCAAATAATATAACTAGTTTTTTTTATAAAAAAACACAAGATGAATTGTTGTTGCAAACAAGAAATTTTTTATTTTTTTTTGCACAAGCTAACTATAGCTTGATTTCAAGATTTTTTTTGGATCATAATAACTTTATAAATAAAAATAAAAATAAATTATAAAATTTAATTTAAAATAATAGCAATATTAAAGAATTAAATCGATAGAAAAAACTTCAAAAAAAATTAAGTGAAAAAAAAAAGATAACTATGAGTGCATGAAGAGTGGAATTATGAGCATTTGTAGATTTCCTCTTAATATATATTGTAAACCTCAGGAAAAGAAAAATTATATGTATAATAAATAAATAAAAATAGAAATTCAGAAATTTTTGAATATAAATTTCCAGGCGAAATAATTCGAGACATTATAATAAAACCGATACTGTTGAGAGTTGGATTTAATTGAAGAGAATAATATACTTAAAGGAAAACAGGGGGGCCTAAATGCAAATAAGGGAAAATATAAAGTATAAATACTCTCTCCTCACCAAAAAAAACTCTGTGGGAACCATAAGGAGAGAAGATAGGGAGTTTTACACCCATTATTGAGAAATCAAGAGAGAAACACTAAAATTTCAAAACTTATCCAAGATTAAGAGCTTATAGATGGGATAAACACTTGAGAGCAAAGGATTAATAAGAAATTGAACAAGAAGAAAAGAAAGGAGGGAGTTGAAAATCTTCAACTCGTTAAAGATCAAAATCTTGATTTGTACCGGGTAAGGTATTCTAAACATGATCTTAAAAAAATTCATTTTTAAATTTGAGAAAGAATTGATGTCTTGATATTGAATCATAGGTTGGGGTTTTTAGACATAAATTGAGGAAAAAATACTTATTATTGAGATTAAGTTAATTCATGTGTGTGGTATGTAGTTTATGAAAGTATTGTGTGAAGGGGAGGGTGAGACGAATCTGGACAGACTTGTCTCCTAACTTTTGATGAGATTTCAGGTAGGAAGATGAAGGGATTAAGATTGGGTTCCTCATAGAAATTGATCAATTTTTTTTCTTTTTCTTTTTTTTTTAAATATATATATATACATATAACTTAAAACACAATGCATCTTAAACCCATGTAACGAGCTTTCAGCTAATGACTTCCAAACCAGTTGGTCTTAAGGCATTAGATGTTGAGACACCCTTACGACAACCTTACGAGCTTAGTAACTTGGGTTATCGATACTGATA
>NW_011500486.1:7550-27894 GCF_000495115.2 Populus euphratica
AGTGACAAAATTTAATGACATTACTTACCTCATTTTCATAAATGCATCTTTGAAATATTAATCAGGACAACAATTGAATAAGTAAGGGTCATCCTAATAAAATTTTTACACGTTGCTCAAAAATTTTCTTTTGTCTTTGGTACTCCAATGAGCTGGCAAAAATCCTGAAGCAAGAAAATTGATATTTTTAGCAAACCAAGGCATTGAACTAAAAGAAAGTAGAGATTCATCAAGAAAGTAATCATTGATTGGTGTGATGTCGGGTGTCAAATCTGTTGTCACTTTTGATAAAAGATCCGCATCAATATTTTCGATGCCTTTTTCATTCTTGATTTTTTCCTGATTGGTCATGGTATGAGAAAGTAAAAATGCTAACAGGGAATCAATCTTTTCTTTACAATGTTCAGATTCAACCCCTTCCTTATCCTAAAAGATTGACTCATCATCTTTCTCACAAGGTTCAAGTTGGTTTTTGAATAACCTTATACCACTACAAAAAGTGATGACTGATTTGACTTGATCCATGTGTTGACTTCCATAACTACTTGCATTTGCATTGTATTGCCCCTTGGGATTTTGCTGTAGTTGAGATGGAAACTTACCTTTCTCTTGAAAATTGAGAGCAGATGTGAATTTTGCAAGAGTTTCTTTAAAATCTGTTATGCTTTGAGCAAGTTGAGTGTTGATTGTCTCTTGCTTTTCAATGAATGCATACAAAGTTTCCTCAAAATTTCTTGTAGGAGGTGGAGCATAAGGAGGTGCATATCCATGAGAATTTTGGAAATTATGGTGTGCTTGAAACGGTGGTTGTGAAGTTTGTGCATTGTTGTTCTCACTCTTCCAACTGAAATTTGGGTGATTCCTCCAACCAGGGTTGTATGTTTGGGAGTATGGGTTGTGGTATTGGGTCTTTAAAAACTATTTAAAGCATAGGATTGTTCATGGAAACCTTCCTAATAGTATAATAATAATAATAATAATTGTAGCAGTAGTAGTAATAACAATAATAAAGAAGAAGAAGAAGTTGACCAGAACTTTGAGATGGAAGATTAAGGATTAAACAATGATAACAGCAAATGTCAAGGTTAGAAGATCCACTAATGGTATTGACCACTCTTTTTCAATTCTAGTGCCTCAACTTTTCTAGCTAAAGATGCAAATTTGGCTTGAAGGTCATGATCTTCCCTAAGGTTGTACATACCTCCACTAGATGTATGAGGTTGAGTTTTACTCGGTGCCTCATATGTACCCGTGGTGTCCCAATTTTGAGCATTTTCAGCAAATAAGTCTAAGTATTTCGTTGTTTCATTAGGGTCTTTATCTTTAAAAGTTCCATTGCACATCAATTCAACCATTTGCCTATCTTTAGGTGTTAACCCTTCATAGAAATGTGAAACCAATCTCCATGTTTCAAAACCATGATGAGGGCAAGTACTAAGCAAGTCTCGATACCTATCCCAACATTGGTAAAATGTTTCTCCTGGTTTTTGAGTGAAAGTGGTGATTTGTCTTTTGAAAGAGTTTGTTTTGTGAGATGTGAAAAACTTTTTTTAAAATTATTGTTGGATTTCATCCCAAGCACGAATGGATCCTGGTCTTAAATTTTGTAGCCATGTTTTAGCTTTATCTTTTAATGAAAAAGGAAAAAGCTTTAATCTAATGGTGTTCATGCTACAATTTAAGTTATTATATGTGTTGCACACCTCCTCAAATTCCCTTAAATGCAAGTATGGATTTTCCAATTCTAAACCATGAAAAGAAGGTAAAAGTTGAATAATACCTGGTTTAAAATTAAAATGAGATGCATCAGGAGGAAAAACTATGCATGATGGTGCACTTGTTCTTGTGGGATTCATGTGGTCTCTAAGTGTTCTAGCACGGTTATTCTCATTATTCTCATTTTGAAGTGATTGATTATCTTCTTCGGCCATATTTTCTGAAAATGATGAGGATACCCTACAAAGTCTACCACTTGATGTACGTGACCACACTCTCATGCACGTGCAGGAATAAAATAAAAAAAAGAAGAAGAAGAAAGCAAAAGAAGGAGGAAGAAAACAAAATAAAAAGAAACAAAAGAAAAGAAACAAAGTTATATACAAGAAAAGTGAAAAGAGAAAATAAAATAAATACTATAATTTATACAAGAACTTACCTCCCCGGCAACGGCGCCAAAAACTTGACACGACTAAAAGATTGATGTCTTCTCCCAAGTGCAGGAGTGTCGAAGTAATAAATAACCCGGCAAGACCGGGGTCGAACCACAGGGAGGTTAATTGTACAAATTATAAATAACAATTATAAACAACAATAACTATAATAATAATAATAAGAATAATGATAATAATAATAGTAGTAGTAGTAGTAGTAATAAAAAAAGAGAAGAAGAAGAAGATGATGAGAACTTGGAGATGGAAAATTAATGTAAGGATTAAACAATAATAATAACAAATGTCAAGGTTAGAGGTTCCACTAATGGTATATCAAACAAGTATAGTATAAACTCTTATTATTGAATTGGAAACCACACACAAAGGAGGTTCCAATCAGATTATATATTGTTAACATGATTACATTAGTCATCTTATTCAATTAATGCTAATACTTGTAAATCTCGTCAAGCATTCATGATTATAACTTATGTTAACAACAAATCAAGTTCCTTTCATAGCTCAGGTGTCGGTTATACCATACATTATGGGCTATGAAAGTGCCAAGCATTTGTTGTACCAAGTGTTATACAACATAAATCAAGATTAATCATTTAACAAGCAAAGTATTAAAGAGTAAACAAGATAACAAATATAAAACATGTTAGTATCAAACATTAAAGTCCATATTAAGTTTACATTATACTTATTCTCACACCATTAGTGTAACCTTTTCACCTTGACATAATTAACTTAGCTAGACATAATGAAAGAAAGCAAAATAGATAAACAAAATAAGAACATAAAAGTTAACTAAGTAAAGGAAAGGAAATGAAAGGCATAAACTTAATATTAATGAAAACAAAGCATAAAAAATACAAAGAGAGAAAGGAAGAGCATGATCTTGATCTGAACACCAAGATGCCTAAATGCATGGCAAATGCCTCCTTTTATAGGCCAAAATTGGGAACTATTAATTTGATGACTAATTGATAAGTGGGTGGCCAACTTTTGACTTGGTGACAATCCTTATCTTCTCTTGTCTGCCCAAAACGTCATTGATAACGTCAAAACTGGAGCCAGTTGCAAACATGAAAGTTGTAGGCAATTGTCTCAGCTTTCTTGTGTAAAAAATTCAGCTCATTTGGACTTCTAGAACTCCAGATATGGCCAAAATACCGAACAGTGCTCGGGCTGGAAGACAGATTCGGGCTTCTTTGTTGTTTCTACAATTTGGACTTGATAATGGCCTTTTTAGATCTTGGGCTCCATATGAAAGTTGTAGGCCTATGTCTTACCTTTCCATCCATATAAATTGGACCTAAATCTGAGATATATAGCTCTAGATATGACCCAATTACCGAACAGTGTTCCGGTTTGGATTGCACCGACATCTCTTCTCTAAGTTTGACCATCTCTTTATCCATGCAATTTAAGTTCTTCAAGTCATCAATCAATCCTTTCATTTATGTACACTTTTAAGTACTAATCAGCTATAGAAGCTCAATCCTAGGATGACTTCAAGATAGAGTTTGAGAATCAATATTACTCCAAATATCATCGGAAGATGAAGGAACAGGAATTCCTAGCCTTAAGACAGGAGGGAATATCAGTACTCGAGTATGAGAGATGATTTCATGACCTCTCACTATTCGCACCACATTATATCCCATCAGAATAACACATTATAGATAAGTTAAGGGATGGCTTCATATGAGAATTGAAGTAGGGGTTGATTGCTTTGTAATTCAAGATAGTAAGGGAACTGATTGAAGCAGCACAGGCCTTAGAGGCTTGTATGGAAGAAGGCCAACAGAGTCATACAGGTGCAGGAAAACGAAAAGATATGGAATTTTTAGGCAGGCCACCACTTCCAAAGAAAGGTAGAAGCAAACAATTCCTTCAATTCAAAAAGAAAGGGGGGACATCAACTAGCTTCCGACAGGATATCAGTGGGAGGTTGGGAAGTGGTCAGACCCGCCCCAGGGCTATAGCTGTAAGGGAGCATAATGATCAGAAGGAAATTGGCTACCTCGATGTGCTCAATGTGAATAAAAACACCCCGAGAGTTATATGGTTTCTCTTAAATGGTGCTATATATGTCAAGGAGAAGGTCATAAGTGGAAAACCTGTCGGTACTTAGGAAGAAGATGTCATCACTGTGGTGAGAAGGGTTACTTTAAAAGGGAATGCCCCTAGTTAAACACTAAATAACCTTAGAGACATAGGCAGCAAAGTCAGAGTCATCAGCAATTTATCAAAGTAAACAGATCGAGAAGGTCGACTCAGTCAGGAGCTAACTCAAATAGGGGATGACCTAGAGTGCAAAATGAAAGGGATCAAGGAAGGGTTTTCCATATGACCTAGGAGGATGTCAGAGCATCATCAAATGTGGTGGCAGGTATGCTGCAAATGAATGACTATCAAATGCATGTTTTGTTTGATTCCGGTGCCACTCACTCTTTTATAGCAAATAAAAATGTAACCAAATTAAGTAAAGAAACAAAAAGGGCAAAGAAAGGATTTATTATTGGGACACCTTCATGTGAAACTGTGGAAACAAATGTTGTATTTGAAGGGGTGGGAATTAACATTAATGGGTGTGAACTAAATGCAGATTTAATACCCCTAGAATTAAATGATTTTGATATAATTCTAGGTATGAATTGGTTGGGTAAAAATAAGGCTCATCTAGACTACTTTACAAAAACAGTAACCTTCCAAGGGACTAAGGGTGAAATAATGGTCTTTAAAAGGATCAAGGAAGGGTTTTCCATATGACCTAGGAGGATGTCAGAGCAGCATCAGATGTGGTGGCAGGTATGCTGCAAATGAATGACTATCAAATGCATGTTTTGATTGATTCTGAGAGAACTTCCAACTTTCCAAATATGATGTCGGGTATGGTTGCAAGAAAACTACTAAAGAAAGGTTGTATAGTATACCTTGCTTATGTGATAAATTCAGAAAAGGGTAAAATAGGACTGTTTGACATTCCAATTGTAAAGGAATTTCTGGATGTATTTCTGGAAGAATTGCCAGGACTAACCCCAAAAAGAGAAGTTGAAATCACCATAAATATATTGTCTGAGGTGTCTCTTATAGCCCAACCATCATATAGAATGGCCCTAAAAGAATTGGATGAGTTGAAAATTCAATTGCAGGAACTTTTAGACAAAGGGTTCATACGACCAAGCAACTCACCTTGGGGGGCACCTGTATTATTTGTGAAAAAGAAGGATGGAACGTTGAGGCTTTGTAAATTACCGTCAACTGAATAAAGTGATGGTAAAGAATAGATATCTGCTTCCGCGGATAGATTATTTGTTTGATCAGTTGAAGGGTGCCAAAGTATTCTCAAAGATTGATTTAAGATCGGGTTACTACCAAATGCGAATCAAAAGGCGAGATGTGCTGAAAACTGCCTTCTGAACTCGCTATAGACACTTTGAGTTCTTGGTGCTACCCTTTGGATTAACTAATGCTCCAGGACTTTTTATAGATTTAATGAACCAAGTATTCCAACCATACCTAGATAAGTTTATTATTGTATTCATTGATGACATCTTGGTTGACTTCAAATCCTATGAGGAGCATGAACAACACCTGAGACAGACACTACAGACTCTGAGGAGCCGTCAATTGTATGCCAAGTTAGATAAATGTGACTTCTGGTTAAAAGAAGTTACCTTTTTAGGGCATGTAGTGTCTTTAAAAGGCATTTTTGTGGACTCTTAAAAGGTGGAAGCAGTTTTAAGATGGGAAAGGCCTACTATGGTAATTGAAATTCATAATTTTCTTGGATTAGCAGGGTATTATAAAAGATTTATCGAAGGGTTTTCAATGATAGCAACTCCATTAACACGACTCATCAGGAAGAATATAAGATGGGAGTGGTCAAAAGAGTGTGATGAGAGCTTTCAAGAATTAAAAAGAAGGCTTACTACTACACCCATACTAATCCTTCCATCCGAAATAAAAGGCTTTGTAGTCTATAGTGATGGCTCAAGAAAAGGACTAGGTTGTGTTCTAATACAGCATAGAAAAGTAGTTGCCTATGCATCGAGACAACTGAAGACTTATGAAGTCAACTACCTTGTTCACGACTTAGAATTGGCAGTAGTGGTTTTTGCTTTACGAGTATGGAGGCACTACTTATACGGATCCCGAGTCTAAATTTTCACAGATCATAAGAGTCTTAAATATCTGATGTTGCAGAAGGAGTTGAATATGCGACAATAGAGATGGGTAGAATTAATTAAAGACTATGAATGTATTAAAGATTATCATCTCGAAAAAGAGAATGTAGTCGCGGATGCTCTCAGCCGTAAAGACAAGGTGATTACCAACGACTTGGAATGAGGAAACCATGATTAAGCTAAAGAGATTAGGGGCAATATTAGGTGTGAGTCTGGAAGGATCCTTAATGGCTCAACTAATAGTGAAGTCAGGATATCAAGAGCAAATATTAGAGGCACAACAGCATGATGATGAGGTGTTAAAAGTGAGAATCAAACTGGAATCAAGGGGTGAAACTCTTTTTTGAATGGGTGATGATGGAATAGTGATGTTGGGGCAATATATGTATATGCCTAACAACAAAGTCCTTAAACAAAAGTTACTATGAAAAGCTCATGAGTCTAAGTTCATTGTACATCCAGGTAGTACTAAGATGTACCCAGATATGAAGAAGTACTACTGGTGGCCAAATATGAGAAAAGAAGTTGCTGGTTATATGACAAAGTGTATTATTTGCCAACAAGTAAAAGTAGAACACCGAAAACCGGCAAGGCTGTTACAAGCATTACCAATCCTTGAGTGGAAGTGGGAGATGATCATAATGGACTTTGTGTTGGGACTAACCAGAGGAAAGAGGGGAAATGATGCAATCTGGGTTATTATGGATCGACTAACTAAGTCTACCCTTTTCCTACCAGTAAAGATGACAGATCCAGTTGACAAGTTGGCTAAGATTTATATGAATGAAGTTGTAAGGCTTCATGGAGTCCCAATATCTATTGTTTCAGACCGAGACCTAAGATTTACTTCACATCTCTGGCCAAGCATACAACATGCCTTGGAAATAAATTTGAGTATCAGTACTGCCTTTCATCCACAAACTGATGGCCAATCTGAGAGAATTATTCAGATCTTAAAGGATTTACTAAGGGCATGTGCTTTGGAATTTAGCGGAAACTGGGAAGAGCACCTATCATTAGTAAAATTCACATATAACAACAGCTATCAGGCAATAATTGGAATGACCCCATTTAAAGCTCTTTATGGAAAAAAGTGTAGGACACCCTTGTGTTAGGAAGAAGTTGGGGACTTTGTGTTGGGACTAACCAGAGGAAAGAGAGGGAATGATGCAATCTGGGTTATTATGGATTGACTAACTAAGTCTACCCTTTTCCTACCAGTAAAGATGACAGATCCAGTTGACAAGTTGGCTAAGATTTATATGAATGAAGTTGTAAGGCTTCATGGAGTCCCAATATCTATTGTTTCAGACCGAGACCTAAGATTTACTTCACATCTCTGGCCAAGCATACAACATGCCTTGGAAATAAATTTGAGTATCAGTACTGCCTTTCATCCACAAACTGATGGCCAATCTGAGAGAATTATTCAGATCTTAAAGGATTTACTAAGGGCATGTGCTTTGGAATTTAGCGGAAACTGGGAAGAGCACCTATCATTAGTAAAATTCACATATAACAACAGCTATCAGGCAATAATTGGAATGACCCCATTTAAAGCTCTTTATGGAAAAAAGTGTAGGACACCCTTGTGTTAGGAAGAAGTTGGGGACAAAAAGTTGTATGGGGCAGAATTAGTACAAATCACTACTAAAAAAGTGAGGATTATTAAGGATCGAATAAAGGTTGCTTAGGATAGACAGAAGAAGTATGCAGATATTCAAAGAAAACCACTTAAATTTTGTCCTAGAGATAAAGTATTTCTGAAGGTAGCTCTATGGAAGCACATGCTGAGATTCGGCATGAAAATGAAGTTAGCTCTGAGGTTCATTGGACCATTTCAAATCCAAAAATATATGGGACCTATAGCATTTGAAATAAACTTACCCTCACAGTTGGTCAAGGTTCACAATGTATTCCATGTTTCTTTGTTGTAAAAAACCAATATAGACCCTTCAAGAGTGTTACCTCAAGTGTTAGTGGAGGTAAAAGAAGACTTAACACTTGAGGTAAGACCGATAAAGATACTCGATTGGGGAGAGAAAGAACTTCGTAACAAGAAAGTTACCATCGTTAGACTCTTATGGGGAAGCTCATAAGTCGAGGAAGAAACATGGGGGAGAGAATTAGAAATGAGACAAAAATTCCCTGACTTGTTTATAAACTCAGGTACATCACTTAAATTTCGAGGAAAAATTTTTTATTAAGAGGGGAGAATGTTAACCTCAAGAAAAGAAAAATTATATATAATAAATAAATAAAAATTCAAAAAAAAATTAATATAAATTTCTGGGGGAAATAATTCGACATTATAATAAACCCGGTACTATTGAGAGTTGGATTTAATTGAAGAGAATAATACATTTAAAGGAAAACGGGGGGCCTAAATGCAAATAAAGGAAAATATAAAGTATAAATACTCTCTTCACCAAAAAAATCTATGGGAACCATAAAGAGAGAAGATAGGGAGTTTTATACCCATTTTTGAGAAATCAAGAGAGAAACACTAAAATTTCAAGAACCCGTCCAAGATTAAGAGCTTATAGATAGAATAAACACTTGAGAGCAAAGGATTGCTGAGAAAATGAACAAGAAAAAAAGAAAGGAGGGAGTTGAAAATCTTCAATTGGTTGAAGATCAAAATCTTAATTTGTACCGGATAAGGTATTCTAAACATGATCTTTAAAAAATTCATTTTTAAATTTGACAAAGAATGTCAAGGTTAGAAGATGCACTAATAGTATTAGAGATAAGTAAAGTATAAATTATTTATAAATTATCACATGATCATATTAATCATCTTATTTACGTAACATCATACTTATAAACACTATCAAGTATTCATGATGCTAACTTATGTTGACAACAAATCAAGTTCTTCTCATAATAACAATGTCAGTCGAAGATTATGAAGGATCAAGTATTTGATGTACTAAGTATTATATAACACAAATCTAGATTAACCATTTAACAAGATATTAAGAATTAATAAGACAAAAATGATAAGACATGTTAATAGCAAGTTGTTTAGGCATGAACAAGAGATTAATGAAAGCAAAACTTAAGCATTACAAAAAATTTAAAAGAGAGAGCAAGAATATGATTTTGATATGAAAAACAAGATGCCTAAATGAATGGCAAATGCCTCCTTTTATAGGCTATAATTTGAAACTATTCATTTGGTAATTGATAATTGATATAGTGGTCAACTATTAATTAGTGGACTTGGTGGACAGCAGCACTTAAGTATTTTGGTTGGATGAATTGACATTAATGCAATTAGAATTTGGTAAAGTGTTCTTCATGAAAGTTGTTGGAAATTATCATTTCCTTCCACCCATCAAATTTCAGATCATTTAGAGGACGACTGCTTGAGATATGTCTAAAATACTAAGCAGTGCTGCTAATGGACATGGTGGATAGCCCTCATGCTCTTGTCTGGATGAAATATCATTTCTACCATCCGAATTTGAGCTGGTCTTCTCTATGAAAGTTATTGAAAATTTTCTTTTCCTTCCACCCACTAAATTTCAAATCATTTAGAGGACGACAGCTTGAGATATGTCTAAAATACTAAGCAATGCTGCTAATGGACGTGGTGGATAGCCCTCATGCTCTTGTCTAGATGAAATGTCATTTCTACCATTCGAATTTGAGCTGGTCTTCTTCATGAAAGTTATTGAAAATTATCTTTTCCTTCCACCCATCAAATTTAAGATCATTTGGACTTCTAGAACTCCAGTTATAGATAAAACTCTGACCAGTATTTGGGCTAGATTGCAGGACAGATTATGACTTCTCTTTTGTGGCCAAACTTTGGGTCGGTTATACCTCACAGTATAGGTTATAAAAGTGACAAGCATTTGTTGTACTAAGTGTTATACAATATAAATCTAGATTAGTCATTTAACAAGCAAAGTATTGGAAAGTGAACAAGATAACAAATACAAAACATGTTAATATCAAACATTAAAGTACATATTAAGTTTATATTATACTTATTCTTACACCATTAGTGTAACCTTTTTACCTTGACATAATAAACTTAGCTAAACATAATGAAAAATAAATAAATAAATAAATAAAATAAGAATATAAATAAGATAAAAGTTAACTAGGTAAAGGAAAGGAAATGAAAGGCATAAACTTGACATTAATAAAAGCAAAACATAAGCAATACAAAAAATACAAAGAGAGAAAGCAAGAGTAAGATCTTGATCTGGAGACTAAGATCCTAAATGCTGGCAAATGCCTCCTTTTATAGGCCAAAGTTGAAAACTATTGATTTGATGACTAATTGATGAGTGGGTGGCTAACTCTTGACTTGGTGACAATCCTTATCTTCTCTTGTCTACCAAAAACATCATTGATAATATCAGAATTGGAACCACTTGAAAACATGAAAGTTGTAGAAAATTATCTCAGCTTTCCAGGAAAAACAATGGAGGTCATTTGGACTTTTAAAACTCCAGATATGGGCCAAAAACTAAACAGTGCACTGGTTGTAAGACAGATTTGAACTTATTTATTGTTGCTATAATTTGGACTTGAAAATGGCCTTTTTAAATCTTAGGCTTCATATGAAAGTTGTAGACCTATGTCTTACCTTTTCATTCATATAAAGTAGACCTAAATCCGAGATCTACAACTTCAGATATGACCCAATTACCGAACAGTGTTTTAGTTTGGACTGCACCAACATCTATTTTCTAAGTTTGGTCATCTCTTTGTCCTTTCAATTTCAATTCTTAAATTCATCAATCAATCCTTTCATTTATATAATAAGCTTGCATTTAAAATGAATATTTACCACAAATTAAAGATATCTTATATTATTAGATATTTTATTATAAAACAAGCTTTAGTTAAGGAGTTATTAATACTTGAAGTGCAAAATGATGATATAAAACCTTGATAAAAATTCATTTTTAAGCACTAATCAGATTGCTGGAAATGATTTACATGACTAGCTTCGGCTAATAGCATCCATGATAGGATTGCCGAGAAATGATTTACATGATTAGCTTTCGTGATATGATTTCCGGGAAATGATAGGATAGGATTGCTAGGAAATGATTTACATGAACTAATGGCATCCATTATAGGATTGCCAAGAAATGAATTACAGGATTAAACTTTGCAAGATCACCTAGTTCATACAAGTAAATTTGAGTATTCACATTAAAAATATACAAATGAGTGTTAATTGGGTTTAAAAGACTTACAAGTAAAATATAAGTTTTCTGTTAGAATTCTTATGAATCTGATAGAAAGTTAATACTTCATTCGTATTCATTACATGAGTACATATATATTCTTTATCAACATAATCATATGTTTATTTATGTAACAGGTCCATCAAATATAAAAAAAATCATTAGTTGAGGACTCTACTTTATAAAGCTTATGTAAATATTTAACTTAAAACAAAAAAGAATTAACGTATTTATGTAATATATTTTTATGCGAACCTTAATGTATTTATAAAAATTCAGCTTAACATGTAGTATTTTAGTTATGTTGTAATTAACCATTTTAAAATATTTAAAAACACTTGTTATAGTGTAAGTATTTTCTCTACATGTTTGTATTCCTTTTCTTTTAAATTTTATAATATAATATATTAAACCATGTTCATACTAAACTTCCTCGTAGGATAACTAGACCAAATTTTTAATAAAAAAAATTACCCTTGAATAAAAAAAAATAAGTCAGGATGTTTTAGCATTAATTGAGTCATACAGTTCAAACTGTTAGACTGTTACATATATGTATGGAATGGAGTACAAAAAAACGCTTTACTTCTAAAAATGTATCCATCTAATGAACCAAAATTCTAGAAGTTTATTATTATTATTTTCTCAAGGCACCTATAAATGCATGCCCTTTCTCTTGCTTCTTATACAGATGTGGATGAAACTTTCTTGATTCTAGCCACACAGTTGTCTGTTGGTCTTGTATGAGGGAGGAACATCCACCGACATTCAGGATTTTCACGTCCCAGCCTGTAACATCAAATACATATAGTATACAATAATGTATCTATGAGAAAATAACACTGGATCGTTCATAAATATTAACAGAGGGACTCACCTATAATCAAGAAGAAAATAATGCAAAAAAATAGATATTTCAAGCTTGGCAAGATCATTTCCAGGGCATAGCCTACTTCCAGCTCCAAAAGGAAGGAAAGTCCCTGGTTTGGGGGTATAATTCTACAATTAAATATGTTAATATATATGTTGATCATCAAAATATAATTTATAGTAACCACTACTGAAGCTGATTAACTTACATCCCATCTTGAAGGATTAAATTCCTTTGGATTTGGATAGATTTCTGGATCCAAATGAACTGTCCTGAACCAAACTAGAACTTTCCAACCTTTTGGAATGATGTATCCTGAAGATCATGAAATTATATCCGTCAATGAACGAACTATAGGTCTATCAAAGAATGTAAAATTTTACACTAACTCCCCTCGGGAAAAGATCTTTTAGCAACTAACCATTTATACTGAAATCTGTTTTTGCTTCTCGGAAAACGGTAAGCGAGAATGTGATCAAACGAAGTGTTTCATCAATCACCTGTAACAAATTACAAAATTGAAATGTGCTGTTATGAACTTGATTGATTTGCAACAAGTTGAACATAAAATCATGACAGGCTGCTAATAAATTGTACCTTGGAAAGATAATCCATTTCTCGAACTTCCTTAAGTGACAATCCTTTTTGTGCTGGCAGCCTCCTTTTTACAATCTGTTCTTGCTCTTCCTAAAACAAAATCAAGTGATGGATAACATACTTTCAACAAAAAAATGGTATATGTCTTATAATTAATGGAATTATGGTACATACCTTAGCTTTTTGGAGAAATTTTGGATGTTCCTGGAGGAAAATAGTAGCCCATGTCGTGATATGGCCAGAAGATTCATGGCCTGCATTCAAGTACATCAAAATTACATCTATAATTTCTTCATCGGTTAATTTCCTACCATTTTCATCTTCAACACCCAATAGAGAGTCCATCATGTCTTTCTTCTTTGCGTTAAGAGCACCGTTCTTCCTTAAATTTCTACGCTCATTCACTATAGATTGGAATACAGCGACAAGTCTTTTGCGGGCCTGGAATTAATAAAAATTCATTAACTTAATCCCCTATTTACAGCAGGAATTAAACAAGGCTAAAGTTAGATGAGTAAATAATAATAGTAATCAAGAAAAGCGAGATCAACCTTCAATGCCTTATAGTAAGCGAATCCAGGAAGATTGATTGCCATGGCTCTAACTCCGTAATTAAGAGTGGTGTAATCCTTCTCTAAAGCCTCCATGACCACCTCACTCTCAGAGCTAAGAAATATATACATGATTATTCTGAAGGTAAGTTTTCTCACTTGAGTTAAGAACTCGATCTTCCCCATTGTGGTCCATTTTTCCAACATAGCTATTGCATTTTCTTCTATATATGGAATGTAAGCGGACAATGCTTCATGACCATTGACAGGAGCGGACGTTAAGCGGCGAAGGTGCTTGTGCTCTTCGTAAGAAATACCAATGAAGGATTTCCTTCCGACAAGCTTTAGTGTGGAAATTGGCCATCCGGGCTTAAATGCATCATCGTTACTTAATACTTTTCTGCATGCTTCAGGTGTTGTTACAAATATACTCGGATTCCCAAACATGAAGGCCTTGTAGATTCCATTATGTCCATATCTGTATCATATTGTTTTCATTCAATTGAGTAATATATCATTAATTAATTAACGTAAAACAATTTCTTCTCATAAGCTAGAGTACTACTAATATTAAAGATATGATTCAAGCAACAATAGAGCAATTCAACCATGTAACTTCAATTACCATGCACCAATGTACGAGTGTGACACCCCTAAGAATGGCAACCAAAGCCAAGATAGATAAACCACTTTCTTTTCCTTAGAGAGATAACATAACAAAGCAGAAAACAATCAAAATTTCAAGAATACTAGTCAAGGTGTGAAAGGGAAGGAAATCTTCGAATCACATCCACATGCTTAAGATTTGGAGTATCATGTGATGTAATAATTGGAACAGTTAGCAAGATTAGGACCATTCATCTAAAATTAATATGGACCCAGAGAGAATTATTGAAGAACAAATACTGTAGGGTACATATTTCACAAGCTCTATCTTCTCTGGTTTAAAATACTATAGTACAATACTTTAAATATTCTTAATATTAATTAAGATTTGCTTTAATAACAAAATCAAAGGGATTAGTGGCAGATAGGATAATTAAAGGCTAAACATAACGAATATTATTCTGAAACACAACCAAACATTACCCTAGATGATGCTGCATGCATCTAAATAAATTATTTATTTATTACACCAAATTGCCACTTCCCCTGAAAACAAAGAAGAATGATGGAATGAAATCATGCCTAGAGGAAAGCCAGAAGACTGGAAATGCCATGATATATGTATATGCATAAAAAGGAAAGAGAAAGATGTGGAGAAAGAGAAATTAGCAGTATACTTGTTGATGAAGGTACGCATGAAAGAATCAGGATCGCTAAACTTGAAAGCTCTGAGAAAGGACCACATATTGCCAATGAAAGGCCAACCCAAATCCCCTGGAGGTAATGAGTATTGCTTTTCACCCAGTTCGGCTTCATACCACCACCAATTCACTTTCTTTAGAATCCATTTCCCAACCCCTAATCCACCAAACATGACTGCTAGGACCACCCAGATGGATCCCGACTCCATAGCTAACTAGCTTAATTTGAAACAAGGAACCAGACAGAGGGGCTACCTAATAAAAGAATTTGATACAAGAGACTACTATTAGACATGCATCCCTCTCAGTCACTTGCTATGAGAATTCTGTTTGAAGATGCAGGGGCAATATTAGGTGTGTGTATATAGAAACAACACTAGTTTGAAGATGCAGGGGCAATATTAGGTGTATATCAGTCACAGGCATATGCGTAGGTATATGGATTGTACAAGGGATTTGTGTGAGCAACGGCCAACCCTCCTATAAAAAAAAGTACCAAGAATTATGTCAAAAGTCGGAAGGTCCTCTAATATAATAAGCTGTGAAGAAAAGTGAGGGACACACACACACACAAATATATATATATATGGGTAGCTTTAACCAAGAGAATATGAGAAATATATCATGATATATAGATGTGAATGTAATGGGAGATGTTTTTAAATGATTGAATAAGTCATAGGGGGGAATCTGTTAGATGAGAAAACAAATAGTAACAATAATTTATAGTGGCAAAATATTGGGGGTGCTGGAATCTAATCAGTTGACAATTTTATTGATGATTATAATTGATATTTGTAGATGAAGCTGCCAATACAAACATCTCAGGAATAGATGTATAAAATAAATGGAATCGGGAAAAAAAAAAAAAGCACAATAATTAGCCTTTATGAATGCATTGATGATCCCGATAGTAGCTATCAACCAAGCAAGGAAAAAAAATGTATTCTGACTATTCAAAGTAGCAAACAACTAAAGTATTCATTTAAAACAAATAAAATGAAAATTTTGTTCAAAACATGTGGTTAATTTTGCACAAGCCAAGTCTGTCATCATCATGGAACTAACATGAGTTTCTACATATCTGTTAGTATTTGTACCAAAAGCATGTTTCATTTATACTTTTTATCTATAGGAACCGAATCCTATGCCAAGAAGATGAAGAAGAAGAAAATGAAGAAGAGAAAGAAAGACAGGGTGCGAGGAAAGGACAAACTTGCTGATGTAGTGGCGATAATGATTCCAGCTAGGTTTCAATACCTATACATTGCAAAAATAGAAAAATAGGATAAACATGTGGTAAATATTATGGATTGCACGTATAGAAGCATCAAATCTTAGCTTTGAAATGCTGCACAAAGCATTGTGCACTTAAAAGAAAAGAAAGGATTGGATGACCTAGCGCACCATGAATCATATATATTGTTTGCAATCATCTCCACTGGAAAAAATCAAAAGAGAGTTTGAAAGTATGGTTTATGTCATTTCAGCAAGTTTGGTATCCCAATGCAGCAAGTTATTAAAGGTGACAAACTGATCTAATAGAGTGAAGCACTAAAAGCAAAATTTAAGAAAAAAAATCTGCTATCCCAAAACATGGTAGTTCTGTTATTCATTGTAGGAACAGCAATTCCTGACATTTTCTTAGGTGCAATACAGATCATAATCAATCTCCTTTCTTCACCTACTATAATTTGAAATATTGTCTATGTTATAACAACTTTGAACCCAATCTAATTTTATAAGTTCTCAAACTATTTCCTAAAGATATAGGCTGGAACATCACCAATCATTACAATCAAATCAGAAATTGTTCTATGCACAGTGAATATGACCATGACTAGCTTGATATGATTTTTGAATTAAACATTGAAATCTGGCATGAAGATCGACAAAGCAAACACATTGAACACTATCATGGAATGGAGACAAATCTGGTTAATGTTTTTTACATGGAGCACCAGCAAATTTCATAAACAACAGCTAGTGATTTATCCAATTTCTAAGCATTTCTAACAAACCAAGTCCCAATAAAAAGCTCAGAATTTCTTTCAAGTTCTACATTTTAAATTAACATTAACTTTAGTTAACAACTCATAACAATTCAAGCTAACTAACCTAAACTCGTGAACCCCTCCGTCCAATTACCCGCCTAACCACTGATTTTCCCAAAGCCACAAATTGAAAAACACTTTTATAAACCAGCCTCTTAATAAATTAAAAATCTAATAATAATTAGCCTCAATATCATCTGTCTATAACAAGGGGGGCATTTTGAAAAGAAAAAAAACTCTTCCAAAAGTTTTGAAAACCGCTTAAAAATTGATTACATGAATATCAAGAGGGTTCCAATGAATCCCCATACAATTGATCTATCATGCAAGAACAATCTATCACCAACAATGCTAGGAACATTTCAATACCATTAGCAAGACATATCCTCACAACCACCTTGGTTTCGTAACTTGGATCCCCACTCAAGGCTAGGTGAATCAATAGCTTTGAAGGTCAAAGCAATCTATAACGGAGTAAAAAGGGAAACCAATTAGTATCTCCAAGTAAGAAATAAATACATAACCAAAACCAAACAGAAAAAAGAACGGTATGGAAAGATAAAACACTAATGAGTGTGTAGATGCCAAAAAACCCACACGAAGAATCGAAAAACCCATCAACATCAATAAATAAAAATTAAAAAAGCAGACAAAATTAAAAAACTCATCTATTAAAAACTCTGCGAACCGCCAACAAAAGATGGAGATCCATGAAAGAAAAACAACTTAAAATAATAAGAAAAGAGAAGAAAGAAATGCAACAATATACCTGATATTAATAGATTCAAAGATTTTATTTTCTATTAATTCAAAGAGACCGAGAAGACAAAAAATCAAAATCAATAATTTTTCTCACCCGACTTGACCTTCATTGCTTCTCTCTCTCCTGTCTTCAACTCCTAGATTAAAAAAAAAAATAAGATTCAAAGAAAAATCAACCATAATTACAGTAAAAAATTCGAAAAACCATCTTTGAAAAATCCCTTAAATTCAAACAAAAAGATGTGGATTCATGAAAAAGAAGAAGAAGAAGAAGCCAACTCTTGATGAGAAACAAAACAACCCCAAATTAATCGATTAAAATGAAAAGGCTAAGATGAAAAGAGAGAACCAGTGTCGCTTGTGTGAAGAGGGAAGAAAGAGAAGAAAAATCGATTTTCATGAATGTAGATTAGGAAAGTAAAAGGGGATTTGATTGATTCGTATGCTAGTGTGTTGTTAATGGTGTTTATTAGAGCTTTATATGAACAACATAATGGCTTCGGAAATTGAATTTACGAAAGAGATTGCCGGCATATGTTTTGTCATCTTGTCTCATACTTTTCCTTCACCTTCTCTTCGTCGTCGGCATCATCATCTCCTTTCTCTTCATCCTCTCTCACTTCATTTATTTTATTTCTTTTCTAGCTTTCCTATCTCCGCCTTCATCCGCTTTTTAATTTCTGCTTTGTCCTTTCTTTTTAGGATTATTCCAAGGATATAACAGGTTGATTAACATGATTAGAATGATTTAATTCCTGTACCAAGGAAGACATAAGCTTAATTCCATGATTATAGAAACAAATCAATTAATTATATAAGTTAAAATTATCGAGCATTTCAAGGGCACTTGTTTAAAAACCTGTATTTCAAATCTCACTGAGAGGGAAAAAACACTAGTATTTAATGAAATTGTTTTCTTTTGAAATCATTTATATTTATTTTGAAATTAATAATTTAGCATGGAAGAACATCTCCGTCCAACATATTGCATAAAAATACAAAGCAATCGCATTTGTTTTCAGCAATAAATGACTCTTTGACTGTTGATACAGAAAGCTTAATTGGTAAAATGATCCTAGATCACACGTCAGAGAGAGAGAGAGAGAGAGAGAGAGAGAGAGAGAGAGAGGTTCCTATAACACATGCATGGAGTTTATTGATAATCGCGTGTCTACTTCCCTTTCCGCTAGCTGGAATAAACAAATTTAAATATAAATTATAATAATTCATTAAATTACCCCGAGTTAATTCACCACATATATAAGAGTTATATCTATTCAGATCAATACCTTTTTTTAATGAGTTACATGATTTATAATATCAAGATTAATTCAAAATCAAATAAATAATAAAAGATAAAATTAATTTTTTAATAAAAATTAAAGATTGAAATAAGAAAAAAAACCAGTTAAGAAATGTTTATGGAAAAAATGAATTTAATTATTCATTTTTTTTCATGATTATAGAAACAAAATAATTTTAATATTTTTCAATTAATTTAATATTTTGTTTTTTATTTAGTTATCAGACTTTTATGACACGGATCATGAATTTGATAGATTAATCTGGTTTGACGAATTAATCTGAAATTTTATTTTTTTTGCTTTTTTCTTTTTAATAAATTTTTTTCGTTTAGTTTAGTTTGTTAATATTAATTTTTTTATTTAATTATTAAGCTTTCATGACACATATCACGAGCTTGACATGTTAACCTAGTTAATTAAGGGTTAACCTTTCATTTTCTTTCTATTTAATTATAAAACTTTCATAACACGAGTCTAAGGTTTGACGGGTTAACCTGATTTGAAAGGTTAACTCAATTAATTCAGATTTTTTTTCTTTTTCTTTATTGGTTTTTTTCTTTTTAATTAATCTATTAATTATCACCCTTTTATCACACGACTTTATAGCCAGACCCATATCCAAGGCTCTTGGATCCAGTTTTGCAACAAAACTCACTTAAACTTGAGTCGTGTAAGTTTAATGTTATTATTAATATTTTAAATATTACTCTTGGGTCAAGCATTACAACTAGACTAAAGGTTCTTGAGTATATTTTTATAAAAAAATATATTACTCTTGGGTCAAGCATTGCAACTAGACTAAAAGTTCTTGAGTATATTTTTATAAAAAGACATAACACTCTTAGATCTTAGTCTTTTTTTATATCTTTTATGCAAGAAAAAAAACTCATGGCATATGCCTTTGTTTCTTCTTTTTTTATTTTGTAATTATTCTTTTAATTGAGTTTCTTAATATTAAATTTTTTCTATTTAATTATCAGATTTTCATGATACGAATCTCAGGTTTGACGGGTTAATCCAGTTGATTCAGATTATTTTTCTTTTTTCTTATTAGTTTTACTTATCAGATTTCATATTTTAATATTATATGCAGTCCATGGTGAAAAATCTAATGTATTTATTTTTTATATATTTTTCACTATAAATTGTACTGTGCATCGTGCGGGTCACATAACTAATATATATATATATATATAGTAAAATTATTATAAATCACATATACAATTTTATTTTAAAAAAATATGCTCATAAATATTCAATGAGAATGAAATGTTTTGTTTTTTTTAAAAAAAATTATTACATGATTTCTTATATTATTTATTTTCCCTACTAT
>NW_011500486.1:27913-34712 GCF_000495115.2 Populus euphratica
TTCCCTACAATTGTGTAAAAAGTATTGATTTATGAATTTTTAATTTTTTTTGGTTGAATTTTTCTTTTTAAATCATGATAATTCTTTTTTAAAAAAACACATGTTTTTGTCAAGAAATAATAATAATAAATGAATGAATAAGGCAATGGAGTTTCCAAAGAAATATGCTAATGGCACATTGAATCGAACGGATACACTATCTAGTGTTATGAGATGGATGTTAATTAAAGAATTACAAGGAATTTTAATATTTATTTCCTTAACAACATTTTAAAAAGAAATTTGCTTAAATCTCATAACGAGAAGAGAGGACAGATAATGTTTTTACTTGAGCTTGTTTATTTAATATTTCCTATTTATGTTCTTTTAAAATATTAATTAAATGCATTTCTCCTAGACATTTTTTTGAAGACAAATGTGAGAATATTCTTTATTTCAAAAGGGTTCAATTCATATTTAAAAAAAAATAGGTTTATGTTTTTGGATTATTTTTACATGTTAATCTCAAAAATAATTTTTAAAAAATAAAAAATATTTTAATATATTTTTAAACAAAAAATATTTTAAATTATTACTATTATTATAATTCTAAACAAACTCTTATTCGTGAGAAGAATGAATTAAAACTCCTCTTAATTATCTACATAAATTGATTAATGAATTGAAACTCCCTAGATTAATTATTAATTACTATTACGTGTTTTACATTTTATTTTATCCATATTTTATTTTGAGATATTCTAAAATATTTGTTTATTTTTTGAATAAAATACATAAAAAGGTATAATTTTTCTATCTTATAATTTGTCCTCAAAACATTTCTTTTTTTTTTCTATATTTTTCAATACAACCATCTAGATAAAACAATAAATAATATTTAAAAAAAAATTAAAAATACAATGAGGTTCTATTTATTCTGCGTTTCAAAAGTATTTTTAAAAAAAATTAATTTTTTTATTTTTATTAACTTTAAATTAATTTTTTTTAGTGTTTTCAAATTATTTTGATACGTTAATGTTAAAAATAATTTTTTAAAAATAAAAAATTATTAATACATATTTTAATATAAAAAATTATTTAAAAAATAACTATATTTGTTATATAAAAAGAGTTATATATATATATATATATATTATTCAACTTTAATGTATTGCTCTTCTTCTTGACCACTGCTTTGGGTTGCACGCCCAAACCTCAGAGCACCAAACCAATCCCACCACTATAAGATTGACCCCACCAATAAACTACAATGCACGGCCTTGCTCGGAGAATTAACACTGTCATGTACTCCACCCACCCTTAAACCCTTAGGTAGGGTATGCCGGTATTCCAAATCATGTAATTGTAAAACAGTTTTTGAAAAAAAAAAATCCTAGATTTATCGTTTTGTTCATGCCATTATTTATTTTTATACTAATTTTTTTAAGTTCAAGTTAGTTAAATAAAGCAAGAGATTACAAAAAGTTAATTAATGAACATAAAGATTAATTGAATAAATTAAAACAATAAAAATAAATCGTCAATGCAAAACAAATTAATAAATTAATTATATAAAGAGGCCCAAAAGATTTTAGAACCTAATAAATTAGGTAAGAATTTCGCAAATTTCTATTCCGTTTTTTTAAAAAAAATTTACTTGTACAAGCATTTCTTTAAAGCCCATAGCATGTATATATAATATTAATATATTTTTTTTATGTAATTCTAAGAATTATTTTAATTGATGATGTTTTAAATTTATTTTTTAATGATTAAAAAGTTTAAGTTATTTTAAAAAGATTTATATAATTATTAATTTTAAAATTTATAAAATTAATCAAGGTATATTTTAACTTGCTCGGATATTTATATTAATAAAAAAGTAATCTCAACGTTATATATTCAAATAAAACTAAATTAGAAGAAGAGTCGGTCTTTGTAAAAGGTGGTGCTAAACGCTGTTCACTGGAATGATAGAATACAGAATGAAATATTACCATTACAGTAGTAAGTGCAAATTGAAGAAGAATCCAACTAAATGAAGGAGCCGAGCCCGGCAAGTCCAAAGCCAAAGATGATGGAATTCCACCGAAGCATATGACGAAAGACAATCTGTTCCCATTCCCCAAAAGCTAAACGCCATCCAATGTCATCATGGCTCGGAGGACATCACGATGCATGCCCCCTTCCAAATAAGAGAAAATCCTTCAAAACGACGAAAACATCTGTGAATAATTGTTATTCAAGATAGGCAGCGGAGCTGCTACTAACTCCCTCTCTCGAACTTTTCTTGCGTGTCGGTTTGCACGCCTCTCCCTTCTGTCTGGTTGACGAAAGGAAAAGGCAGTGTTAAAGTTGATTTTTTTTGAAGAAAAAAAGCATTTTAGAAAAATGATATAGATTGAAAAAACATTTAGAAAATAACATATTTTAAACGCAACAGGAATGATGATTCGAGTGTTATCTTTTCTGCTTCACGACTTGTTTCAGCACTTGCTTCCTTGCATTCTTTGAATAATCCGTTTCCATTTCAGTTGATCGACTTCACCATCCATAATTTATTCTGCGCCATGATCTTCCTTCTCTGCTCGACCTGCTTCCAAGATCCCTTCAACATCTTCCCTTCTTTTTTTTTTTATTGTAATTTGTGCTTTTTTATTAGTGTGATTCGTATATTAAGCTCGTTTTTTCCCTCCATCTTTTTGTATTTTCTCACCCCTAATTTTATGTTTCCACGTTCGCTCTTCATTCGTGCTGTTCACGGTCCATCCCTGTCTTTATCCTTGTGCAATTATATGTGTTAGTGACTTGTTTTGTCTGCTTGATTGGACTTGTATGTCCGTCCCTTACATTGATTCTTCTCGTAAGGGAATCCCTTTTTCACCTTTTGCCCTTTCTTGTTACTATAGCTTGCCTTTTCCTTTGACTTGACATGGTTTTTGCCTTGTAGTTTTCCATTGTAGCCTTGTGTTTACTTTGTTTCCTCCCAGCTCAAGATTTGGTGCGCATCTTATCCCTCATGTTGCTGCTCCCTAGTCGTCACCTGCTCAGCCTCATCGATCTACGATTACAGATCCTATTCCATGGTCAGTTTTCCTTTTTCTTCTGCACTTTTCTGTGATTATCCTTTTCTTTTAGTTTGGCTAGTTAGAGAAAAGCCTTTTGTTTTCTATTTATTGTTTGAATCCTTAAGGTTTTGATGGCTTCTTCCTTTCCTTATCCATTGTTTAATTCTTGCTTTCTTTCATTCTTTATCTTTCTTTTTGGAAGTATGGATTTGTTTCTGTTCTCCCTTTACTCTCTCCCCCCTCTAGTCTTTTCTTGAATTATTGCAGGCATAGCACTTGAGGTTTCTCTAGCGCCTGGAAAAAAACAAGAAAAAAGAAAAAGAAAAAGAAAAGGGTTTTTGGTGTCAAAGATAGACACGTGCAGCCAAATATATGGTGCCGACTGCCGACTGCCGACTGCCGACAATAGGCACACGCTTCAGTGATGCGATTCAGCCGAATTACAATCATTTCAGGCTTTTGGACACTCTTAATCAATTTCATGTAAGTTTTTAATAATAAAAATTAAAAAAAAAAAGAAAACGATAAAAGATAAAAAAAAAAAAAAAGGGATCAAGATGATGAAGGGTCAAAGAATATAATAACAAATCATGCAAATAAAAAAAATAAAAATAAATAGAGATTAAAAAAAAATGAAAAAATTGTAGATAGAGATCTTCCCTAAGGAGGGGAATAATATAAAACTTTCAGTATTTGTTTTTAATTTTGCCAATAAACCATCATTATAAATTAAAACATAAAAAAATATTGATAAATATAAATTAATTAATCAAATTTTAAATTTATTTTTTAAAAATTATTAATTCAATTTTTATATACTGCCACTAAAAGTTTTTATAATTATTAATTTTACAATTTATAAAATTAATATATAAATAAATAAATCTAAATATTTATATTAATTAAAAAAACACACTTAAAAAATACTTCAAAAACATCCTAACAAAAAAAAAAAAACTTGTTTAAAAAGAGCCTCACTAACAACCTCTTTTTCCTCCTTCAACTAGACCAACACTATCCAGCAACGGTAGCATAAACAACAGCCTCTTTTTTCCTCTCACAATTAGAATCCAGCAACACCAATGCAACACCCTTATAATAGCTCTCTTCTCACTGCATCATAACATTAGTGCCTCCTTCCCTTCCCTTCCCTTCACAGACACAATCTCCAACCTTCACGAACAGCCCCAAATCAACAAATGTTCTTAGCCACAATATCAACCTTAATTATGACCTAATCAACCTATAAATAGCCAACACCATCATAACTCCAAACCCCAATTGTGTTTTTAGTTGTTTTTATAATGAAGGTATTTATTCGGTACATAAATACACACACTATTATTGCCCAATTTATTTTTTATTATCTATGGGAATATTTAGAAATGTAGTGTAAATTATATTCTTTTAAAATGTAAATTTTTTATTTAAAATATTTTTTTTATATTTTTTAATCGTTTAATACGCTAATATTAAAAATAATTTTTAAAAAATAAAAAAATTTATGTTGATACATTTCTAAGCGAAAAACACTTTAAACCGTCACCGCTACCACAATCCCAAACATATTCTATATGTAATAGCCATGTACAACCACTGCCCAAGTTTATTTCAACAATTTCCAATTAGTTTTAGTAGCCTTAAAAGGTTGTTTCCAAATCCTAACACATTTATTCATTTATTTTTTTGACATTATTGATTTTTTAGGTATATTGATGAATAATATTTGAAGTGTTTAAGGCTCGCATCATTGTATAGAGACTCGAGGGTATGTAGCCATCAGGAATTGATATTTTTTATAGGTGGAATAAGGATGCAAGCCAATATCTTATAAAAGGGTTAGGAGGATATTCAAGTCAAATTTAGATTATCCAAGGCGTAATAAATTGATCTCGATGTTAAAATTTTATATTTGTATATATGTCCTTGCTGAAATAAGGATTCTCAATCAACTTTATATGTTAGACTTGTCTTATGTCATGTTGTATATTTATTGTCTTTTATTAGAGAATTCAATCTGGGATTAAATGATCTATTTTTTATTTTTATCATTAAATATTGACTATTAAATAATAGAATTGATAGATATAAATGTATATTTCTCGTGTTGTTGTTTTATGTTTGTTTTTGTTTGATATATGTATCACTTATCTCTTATTCAAGAACTCATCCCAAGATAAGATAGCCTATTATCGGCTTGTATTTTTAGATGTTGACTATTTGTTATTCATTTTAGGACACCACATAGATATATAAAATATATAAAAAAAAGTAGGAGAAAAAAATACATTAGTATTAAGAATTTAAAAAATATCCAGAAAATTATCAAAAACTGGTTAAGGAGGATCAAAATACCCGAAGTTTAAAACTTAGTAACATGTTTTCGACTGATGAATGTTCTATTGGTAAGGAAAAATCAATTTAATAATGAAAATTCAAAATTAAATGTTCAAGGAGTCAATAAGAATTTTCAAGGTTTAATTGAATTTATTGAGGGAATAATTACAATAAAAAATTATTTTTGAAATCAATTTAGATTTTAATTGGAAAAAATTAAAGTAGGAGGGTTAAATTGTAATTTTAAAGAGTTAATTTGATTAAATTAAGATTAAATTATGTAAATATTAAAGTTTAATGGATGATTAGGGACTTGATTAAAAAATCAAAAACCAATGAGTAAACCAAAAAAAGACACGTGAATGTAATCATTGAAATCGATCAAATCAGAAGTCAAATTGAAGATGATCAATTAAAGGTAAAAATACATAATTTTATGACTAAGGACTAAAATGAAGCAAGCAAGAAATTGTGAGGCTAACAAATGAGTTTGATAGAAGTGGAATTATATGAAATTAAAAGTTTGGGAGGCTATTATGGATGCAACTAAAAACAATTGTAAATGCATAGACTAGATTGAGGTTTGCCAAAGCTCAAATTAAAAAGCCCTAATTTTAGGGTTTAACTTAGGCAAAGCATCATTCAGCCACTGTTTAACTTCTTGTTTGGTAGTTTTAGTTGATAGAGTAGGCAACTTCAGGCAAATGAATGTGATGTCTCTGACCGCCTATAGGGTTGTAACTACCACTATTCCACTAAGAAACACCCACTTTACAAAGATCAATTACTCTCATCAAACACTTACATTCTATTTTTTTTTCAACAAACTAAAAAGCATCTTATCCTTGATCAACCATCACTGCATTTTCAAATTCTAGGCTAATCAAGTTGGCACTTTCATATGAATGAACGTGGAGCTACAAACCTCTAAATTGAGTAAGGATGGATTTAAACGAAAGGTATACTTCTCCTTTTGAAGTTTAGATGGTTTCAGATTAGTACTTAAAAGTGCATTTTTATCAAGGTTTAAAATCATCATTTTGCACTTGAAGTATCAATAACTTATTAACTAAAGTATGTTTTATAATAATAAGTCTAATACCATAAGGTACCTTTAATTTATGGTAAATGTTCATCCTAAATGCAGATATATCACATAAATAAAAGAATTGATTGATGAGTTGAAGTATTAAAATTGAAAGGACAAAGAGAGTGTCAAACTTAGAAAAAAGATGCTGGTGTAGTCTAAACTAGAACACTATTCTATAATTGGGTCATATCTGGAGCTATAGATCTCAAATTTAGATCTGCATTATATAGATGAAAAGCTAAGACATAGACCTAAAACTTTCATAGGAAGTCAAGACTCAATTTTGCTGTTTGGAAGTCCAAATTTTAGCAACAACGTAGAAGTA
>NW_011500486.1:43678-44311 GCF_000495115.2 Populus euphratica
TAATAATAATAATAATAATAATAATAAAGAAAAAGAAGGAGAAGAAGAAGAAGAAGATGAGAACTTTGAGATGGAATATTAATGTAACGATTAAACAATGATAATAACAAATGTCAAGGTTAGAGGTTCCACTAATGGTATATCAAACAAGTATAGTATAAACTCTTATTATTGAATTGGAAACCACACACAAAGGAGGTTCCAATCAGATTATATATTGTTAACATGATTACATTAGTCATCTTATTCAATTAATGCTAATACTTGTAAATCTCGTCAAGCATTCATGATTATAACTTATGTTAACAACAAATCAAGTTTCTTTCATAGCTCAGGTGTCGGTTATACCATATATTATGGGCTATGAAAGTGCCAAGCATTTGTTGTACCAAGTGTTATACAACATAAATCAAGATTAGTCATTTAACAAGCAAAGTATTAAAGAGTGAACAAGATAACAAATATAAAACATGTATTTCCTAGAAAGAGGAGATAATTTCCTAGAACTTTTAATACTTGACACTCTCATAGCTCATATTGTATGGTATAACCGACACCTGAGCAATGAAAAGAACTTAATTTGTTGCTAACATAAGTTATAATCATGAATGCCTGATGAGATTTACAAGTATT
>NW_011500486.1:44414-74499 GCF_000495115.2 Populus euphratica
TTTCCAATTGAATAATAAGAGTTTATACTATACTTGTTTGACATACCATTAATGGAACCTATAACCTTGATATTTGTTGTTATCATTGTTTAATCCTTACATTAATCTTCCATCTCGAAGTTGTCATCAACTTCTTCTTCTTCTTTATTATTATTGTTATTATTGTTACTATTGTTGTTGATATTTTTGTTATTGTATTATTGTTATTTATAATTTATATAATTAACCTCCTTGCAGTTTGATTCTAGTCTTACCGGGTTATTTATTACTTCGATACTCCTACACTTGGAAGAAGACATCAATCTTTTGATAGTGTCAAGCGACGTGCAAGATTTTTACTAGGATGACCTGTACTTATTCAAATATTGTCCCGATCAAATATTTCAAAGATGCATTCCTGATAATGAGATAAGTAGTGTCATTAAATTTTATCACTCTTAGGCATGTGGTGATCATTTCTTGTCAAAAAAGACGACTGCAAAAATCTTACAATGTAAATTTTATTGGCTCACCATGTTCAAGGATTCACATGCATTCTGCAAAACCTGTAAAAACTGTCAAAAGATGAGATTTATTTCAAAACACTAAGATTCTTTAGATAATCTTTTATTGACTCTTAAGTCTCATCATAATGGAGATAAACATCTTGCAATTCATGACTTATGAACTAATTTTCATAACAAAAAAAATGCTTAGCATAGTTTTAGGAATTTGACTAAAAAAGACCTTGTTTGCCAGTTTTTAAGAAAACTAGATAGAAGCTTATTCCCAACCCATAGAGGGCATTTAGGCCATTCTTGGACGTAAAACTAAGAAAATGTGTGAGCCATAATCTCAACTACAATTTTAGTTTTAGTTTATAAAATTTTGTGTCTTTTGGTTTTATTAATTGTGTTTTATTGTTTCTTATATTTGTTTAAGTGTGTTTGAGGTTTCTTAGTAGTCGTTGTTTTAGGTGATGTCTTCTATGCTCTATCTTTCTACCTTAGAACATTGAGGACAATATCTCATTTTAGTTGGGGGGAGAGAGTAGTAATTGACAAAAAAAATTAATTAACTGTATTTTCTATTTCATAAAGCAATTGTTGTTACTAAAATGACAGAGTAAAGAAGCTCTTTTATTAAAGTGACTCTTGGACACATCTTAGTAACCATTCTTAACAAGGTCTATCATAATACTTCTTGAAATATTCAGGTTCACAAAGTCTCGCATTGATTCTGCTCATATACTCATTTAACATATATTCTTAAACCTTAATTTACACACACACACACACACACACACACACTTTAACATATGATTGTGGGTTGCACATTGGATTATTACATTTTTTTATGTTCTTTTGTTGATATATTAAGCACAAAAGAAGGTTTTTTGATATCTTGTTTAAGAGGTATTAAACAGATATATAAATTTAATGAGAGTTTGTTTATCTGGATAGATTAATGTAAGTTGAATGACAAATACCTTGCTTTGTAGAATTTGTAAATTATCTTTCCATTTTAACACTTTGATTACTAGATACTAGTAATAAGCTAGTTGGGGGGTGTGATTAGTACTTAAAAGTGCATTTCTATCAAGGTTTTATATTGTTATTTTGCACTTGAAGTTCTAATAAATCCTTAACTAAAGCATGTTTTATAATAACATATCTAATAATATAAGATACCTTTAATTTATAGTAAATGTTCATTTAAAATGCAGGCCTATCACATAAATAAAAGGATTGATTGATGAGTTTAAGAACTGAAATTGAAACGATAAAGAGATGGCCAAACTTAGAAAATAGATGTTGGTGCAGTCCAAACCGGAACACTGTTCGGTAATTAGGTCATATCTGGAGCTGTAGATCTCAGATTTAGGTCTCCTA
Organism: Populus euphratica; assembly: GCF_000495115.2. Lineage (NCBI taxonomy): Eukaryota > Viridiplantae > Streptophyta > Magnoliopsida > Malpighiales > Salicaceae > Populus > Populus euphratica. Next base: position 46,286 of record NW_011500486.1, read on the forward strand.
TGAAAATGTAAGACATAGGTTTATAACTTTTATGAGAGCTCAAGATTTAAAAAGGTCATTTTCAAGTCTAAATTATAACAACAACGAAGAAGTCCGAATCTGTCCTGCAACTCGAATACTGTTCAGTGTTTGGCCCATATTTGGAGTTCTAGAAGTCTAAATGACCTCAAATTTTTTGTTCTGGAAAGCTAAGATAATTTTGTAGAGCTTTCATGTTTTCAAATATTTCAATTCTGATGTTATCAATGACGTTTTGGACAGACAAGAGAAGATAAGGATTGTCACCAAGTCAAGAGTTGGGCATTCACTTATCAATTAGTCATCAAATCAATAGTTTCTAATTTTGGCCTCTAAAAGGAGGCATTTGCCATGCATTTAGACATCTTGGTTTCCATATCAAGATCATGCTCTTGCTTTCCCTCTTTGTATTTTTTGTAATGCTTAAGTTTTGCTTTTTATTAATATCAAGTATATACCTTTCATTTCATTTTATTTACTTAGTTAACTTTTATCTGATTTATATTCTTATCTTGTTTGTTTATTGATTGTGCATCAAAAGTGTCATTAAGTCTCTTATTTTACATATGTATTTATTGTTTTTATTTGGTTGTTTTTATAATAATTGATGTGTTTTTTAGTAATGAAGTTTGTTTTAATGTTTCGATAGGTTTTTGGAGCTTAAATGAATTAATTCAAAAAATTCAACGTCGGAATTCAGAACAAAGAATTGAAGAGACATTTAGTTGAAGATTGAAGCAAATCTTGGTTCAAATAAGTGCTCCAAATTTGTCCCAAAAATCAATTCTATTCCAATTCTAGAAAAGAATATCATATGATTTATTTCAAGCCCAAACTTGCCTTATGTTGTGTGCAAACTTCAACCATTAAACACTCAAGGTTTCAATCTCAATCTTAGCCCAAATAATAAGTACATTTGTATACTTATTTGATGCTCAAATTCAGCCCCAAAATCAGCCCTAAATCAACCCCAAATCAACCTTCAAATCAACCCAAACACAATCCATGATCTTACATGTCCACACAACAAATAACAATTGATTTATTTTGGGTAATCCATTGATCCAAGAAGGCAAGCACATGGATGGAAAGCTGGAGGGGATATTTTAATATTATTTTGGGTCAAAAAGAAGAAGGAGACACCTCATAAATGAGGAAGAAAAATGTGCACCAAAGTAGTTGTAAAGCTGTCTTGATTTGATTTTTCAGAACACTTTTCGGTGTTTTGCCCATAACGTTTGACTCAGGTGTCCAAATGAGCTGTTCTTTAATGATATGGAAAGGTGACACAATTTCCTATAAATATGTCTCTAATAGACTTCTCGAAAAAACGCTTCTAAGAGGGTCGAATTTCTGTCCAAAGTTAGAGTCAGATTTGTGTCTGAATTTTTTCTGAAATTGTATTGTGTTCTTCTTTATAGATTTCGGTTCTTTAGTTTGTAAAACTTATTATTTCAGTTGGATTCAAGTTCTTTCATGTTTAGTGAAGTGTTCTTATATATAATCATGGTTGGCTAAACTCTTTCTTAGATCCAAATCAAGGATAATGGTGATTGAGGTGAGTTCTTTAGGATATGAATGAATCTTAATGTTTATCTTCTTATTTTCTTCATGAATGATTTATTATTGTAAAGAAATTTTAGAAATCATTTAGGTAATGTTATAATCTTGAATTTTTATGCACAAACTTTAGTTTTGGTATAGAGATTGCTTGATTCAATGTCTTACTTAATATGAAAGTACTTGTTCATTCTTAAGCAATAATCAATCTTCATCTTTCTAATCTTCATTGTAATATCTTGCGATCTAATATCACCATCGTTGAGATTAGGTTGAGTTATCTTATATATGTTGAAGAAATCACCAATACATCACCATTAAAATTGATTTGGACCAAGACTTACTTTTCTTGTCATTTAAAATCTATTTACATTTTTTTTTATCTTTGAAAACAAATCCATCAATTATTTTCAACCAAGTTATTGTTAATTTAATTTCTCTTGAGTTTTTTTTTTTTGTTACTTAGCTTAATTTCCAGATCTAGCTCTCTGTGGATATGATCTCGATCTTACCGAGTTAATTGCTACATCGCACACTCGTGCACTTACGAGTTAAAACAAGCCGATCATAAAAAGCGGTCAAGCAATTTTGGCGCCGTTGCCGGAGAGCTAGCAAGCAAAGGTAACAAATTTAGATTTGATTATTGGAAAACTAAAAAAAATCATATAAAAAAAATTAAATTAAATTGGCTGGTTTTACCGCCTCAAAAAAAAAAAAATTGACCTTAACATTTCGGATATTGGACTGTGGACTGGACTATTAATTGTTGGATTTTGGTTGGTTCAACCATTTTTCTTTTATTGTCTATTCTTATTATTTTCTAATATTTTTCTTGTTTATTTCATTTTATTTTGTTGTTTTGTTTTTATTTATTGTCTAAAGTGTTTGGCCAGTATTACCGCCTTTGTTTTTTTTATTCATGCTTGTTATAATTATCTTTTAATGTTTATTATTGTTATTTTTTCTTATATTTATTGTCTAAAGTGCTTGGCCGGTATTACCGCCTCTTGTTTATTTCCTTTTTATTTTGTTGTTTTGTTATGATTATTTTTGTTATATTTATTGTTTGAAGTGCTTGGCCGGTATTACCGCCTTTTGTTTATTCATGATTGTTATAATTATTTTTTTAATGTTTATTGTTGTTATTTTTCTTATATTTATTGTCTAAAGTGCTTGGCCGGTATGACCGCCTTTTTATTCAAGCTTCTTATAATTATCTTTTAATGTTTATTGTTGTTAATAGTGCTTATTAATTAGAGAGTGAATTTCTTAATTTGTTGTATTTTTATTTTTGAGCTATTACTTTTATTTGCAATTTTTTTCTTTTCTTTCCTTTCTTTTCATATTCATATAATTGTTATATTATTATTATTATTATTATTATTATTTTATCATGGCTAATGTTGAAGATGTAGAGGGTGAAGGGAGTGTTCAAGGTAATGGACCTCCACAATTCAATGATCAACCTAATTTTCGAACTCTTAGAGAGTATCTTCACCCGGCTAGACAAAGTACACCTTCGTGTATTATCTTACCTCTTAACCAACAAGCTTTCAATTTGAAACCGGGCATGATTCAACTTCTTCCCACATTTCATGGTATGGATTCTGAAAATCCATACATACACATTAAAGACTTTGAAGAGGTATGTAATACTTTTATTGATAGAACATGCACAGAGGAAACCATTCGGCTTAAATTGTTCCCATTCTCTCTAAAGGATAAAGCCAAGATTTGGCTAAACTCCTTGCATCCTAGGTCTATAGGTACATGGAGAGAAATGCAAGCTGAATTTTTGAAAAAATACTTCCCCACTCATAGGACAACAGCTTTACAACGTCAAATGATGAATTTTTCTTGTAGTCCAAATGAGTCATTTCACCAAGCTTGGGAAAGGTTCAAAGACTTGTTAAATGCATGCCCTCATCATGGTTTTGAGATGTGGAGGTTAGTGAGTTTCTTTTATGACTCTCTTACCGCAGATTTTAAAAAGCTAGTGTCAACCATGTGTAATGGTGAGTTTTATGACAAAGAACCAAGTGAGGCCTTTGATTTTTTTGATCAATTGGCTGAAAACACAAAGCAATGGGAGACTTCTCTCCCAGTTCATGTTGAGTCTAGAAACACCATTTCTCATTCAAGTGGGAAGTTTCAATTGAAAGAGACTGATGACCTCAATGCTAGATTAGCCTCATTGGCTAGGAAAGTAGAGTCTCTTGAGATTAAAAAAGTGCATGTTATAAGTGAACAACAAGAGGAAAGTTGTGTTGTTTGTGAGAGCAAAGGGCATAGGACAACTGAGTGTCCTACCATTCCAGCCTTCAAGGAAGTGCTATATGGCTAAACTTCTGATTCAAGTAATGTTAGAAAGCCATTTCCAAACCAAGTAGGCAATCCCTACTCTGAGACCTACAATCCTGGATGGAGGAACCACCCAAATTTTGGATGGAGAAATGAGGGCTCTTCAGTACCTCAAACATTTCAACCTCCACCCCAACCATTTCATGCTCCCACACATAACACATACCAACCACCTCATAAGAGATCCTTAGAGGATACTCTTCAACAATTCATGCAAACACAAGGAGGAATCAATAACCAAGTTTACAAATTCCAAGACCAGACCAATAGGACCTTAGATGACATTCGAAGTCAACTAACTAAGTTGACTCAATCACTAAGCATTCAAGAGAAGGGAAAAATCCCAGCTCAACCAATGCCCAATCCTAGAGGTCAGGTACACATGAGTGAATCCTCACCTAGTGAACCTTCAAACCATGAACAAGTCCAAGCCATCACTACCCTTAGAAGTGGAAAGATTGTTGACAAAGGTGTAGGTTTTAGGATTCCTAAAGGTATTGTAGAGGAGAAATCTAGGGAAAGTGAAGAGGGAATCAAAACACAAGTGACAAATGAGAGTTTGAGTGACAAAGAAGGTGAGATAAATGAGAAAGAGATGAGTGAGAAAGGAGATGATTCAAGAAAAATTGGAGTCAAAATGAGTGATTTAGAATTTGTTCCTAGAGCACCATTTCCACAAAGGTTAGGGAAACCTAAACAAGATCTTATGAACTCAGAAATCTATGAATTGTTCAAACAAGTGAAAGTCAATATTCCACTCCTTGATACAATTAAACAAGTTCCATCTTATGCAAAGTTTCTTAAGGATTTATGCACAGTCAAAAGGAGATTGAATGTGAAAGAAAGAGCTTTTCTAACTGAACATGCTAGTGCTATCATCCAGTTTAAGACCCCTCCCAAATACAAAGATCCTGGTTGTCCTACCATTTCATGCATTATTAGAAGTCATAAGATAGATCAAGCTTTGTTAGATTTAGGAGCAAGTGTGAATTTAATACCCTACACTGTTTACGAACAATTAGGTTTAGGAGAAATCAAGCCTACTCGAATCACCCTTCAATTAGCTGATAGGTCAATCAAGATTCCTAGGGGTATTGTTGAGGATGTGTTGGTCCAAGTAGATAAATTCTACTTTCCTGTTGATTTTGTAGTGTTAGACACCGCACCAATTCAAGGTTCTAATGCCCCCATCCCAGTCATCTTGGGGAGACCTTTCCTAGCTACATCCAATGCCTTAATTAACTATAGGAATGGGGTGATGAAATTGTCTTTTGAGAATATGACTGTGGAGATGAACATATTCAATGTCTCCAAACAAATCGGGGAACATGAGGACATTAGAGAGGTAGATTTCATCCAAACAGTTTGTCAAGAACACTTTGAGAGAGTGTGGATCAAGGATCCATTGGAGAGAACTTTAATTCATGATGAAAGATTTTGTTCTTTGGAATGTATTGATGAGGAAGTAAGAGAACTCGAGACTTATCTAGATCCAATGCCTATTATGTCAATAGGTCAATGGACCCCATCATTTGAGCCTTTGATTTCACCCCAAGTGAAAGTTGAGGAATCTCTTGTCGAGCCTGATAAACTAGAAAGGAAGCCTTTACCGAGTGATCTTAAGTATGCATTTCTAGGGGAAGATGAATCATATCCTATTGTGATCTCATCAAAACTTAGCATAGAGCAAGAACACAAACTTTTGAGAGTGGTGAGAAAACACAAGAAAGCAATTGGGTGGAAAATTACTGACTTGAAAGGAATTAGCCCTCTTTTATGTACACATAGAATCTATCTTGAAGAAGAGGCTAAATCTGTGAGGCAAATGCAAAGACGATTGAACCCAAACATGAAGGAAGTAGTGAGAGGTGAAGTGCTTAAGCTACTTGATGCAGGTATCATTTACCCTATTGCAAACTCAAAATGGGTTAATCCAACCCAAGTTGTCCCAAAAAAATCTGGAGTCACGGTAGTGAAGAATGAAAATAATGAGCTGGTACCAACTAGAATCCAAACTGGATGGCGTATGTGCATTGATTATCGTAAATTGAACATGGTGACTAGGAAGGACCATTTTCCACTTCCATTTTTAGACCAAGTGCTTGAAAGAGTAGCTGGAAGAGCTTTCTATTATTTTCTGGATGGATACTCAGGTTACAACCAAATTGAGATTTCTTTAGAAGACCAAGAAAAAACCACTTTCACTTGTCCTTTTGGTACTTATGCTTATAGAAGAACGCCATTTGGTTTGTGTAATGCACCAGCCACTTTTCAAAGGTGTATGATGAGTATCTTTAGTGACATGGTGGAAAATTTTTTGGAAGTTTTCATGGATGATTTTTCAGTTTATAGGGATTCTTATAAATGAGTTATGTCTAATGAATCTAGAAAAAGTTCTTGAAAGGTGTGAAGAGAGCAATCTTGTACTCAATTGGGAGAAGTGTCATTTTATGGTGACACATGGCATTGTTTTAGGTCACATTGTCTCTTCAAAAGGGATAGAGGTAGATAAGTCAAAAGTGGAAGTCATTCAAAAATTAACTACCCCTAAGACTGTGAAAGATGTGAGATCTTTTTTAGGACATGCTGGTTTTTATCGAAGATTCATTCATTCTTTTAGTACCATTGCCAAACCATTGTGTAACTTGTTGTCACAAGATGTCCCATTTGATTGGACATCAAAATGTCAAGAAGCTTTTGAAAAGCTTAAAGGGTTGTTGACAACTGCACCAATCATGCAAGCTCCTGATTGGTCTTTACCATTTGAACTGATGTGTGATGCTAGTGATTTTGCGGTTGGGGCTGTTTTAGGGCAAAGAAAAGACAAGAAACCTCATGTCATATATTATGCTAGCAAGACTTTGAATGATGCTCAATTGAATTACACTACAACTGAAAAAGAACTCTTAGCTGTGGTCTTTGCATTTGACAAGTTTAGGTCTTATTTGGTTGGATCTCTTATTATTGTTTTCACTGATCATGCAGCATTGAAATATTTGCTCACAAAACAAGATGCCAAACCACGTTTGATTCGATGGATCCTCCTACTCCAAGAGTTTAACATTGAAATTCGAGATAAAAAGGGAGTAGAGAATGTAGTAGCTGATCATTTGTCTCGTCTTTCAAGCTATAAGACCATAATTGATGAATCTCCAATAAATGAACTCTTTGCTGATGAAAATTTATTTTGTGCAGGTACTGTCTCTTACATTGGTTCTCCATGGTATGCTGACATAGCAAATTACCTAGCCACAAGTCAAATTCCTTCTCATTGGTCTAAACTTGACAAACAAAAATTCTTGCGCAATGTGCGCACCTTTTTTTGGGATGACCCCTACCTATTTAAATATTGTCCTGACCAAATTATTAGGCGGTGCATCCCTGATCATGAAATTCCAAGGGTCATTAATTTTTGTCATGCATTAGCCTGTGGTGGGCATTTCTCTTCCAAGAAAACCATTGCCAAAATCTTGCAGTGTGGTTTTTATTGGCCTACCATGTTTAAAGATGTTCATGCCTTCTGTGTTGCATGTGACCGATGCCAACGACTAGGTAGCCTCACTAGGCATAACATGATGCCCCTTAACCCCATCCTTGTTTTGGAAATATTTTATTGTTGGGGGATTGATTTCATGGGACCTTTTCCAAGTTCATTTGGTTACCAATTCATCCTTGTAGCTGTTGATTATGTGTCTAAATGGGTGGAGGCCATTGCATCTCGAACCAATGACCATCGAGTTGTGGTCAAATTCTTGAAAGAAAATATTTTCTCTCATTTTGGCATGCCTCGGGCTATGATTAGTGATGGGGGAAAACATTTTTGTAACAAGCCTGTTAGGATTTTGATGAGAAAATATGGTGTAATTCACAAGGTCAGTACCCCTTATCACCCACAGACTAGTGGCCAAGCTGAGTTAGCAAATAGGGAGATCAAGAACATTTTAGAGAAAACAGTCAATCCAAACCGTAAAGATTGGTCCCTACGACTAGTTGATGCTTTGTGGGCATATCGCACTGCTTATAAGACCTCTTTAGGAATGTCTCCTTATAGGCTAGTTTATGGAAAGCCTTGTCATCTCCCTGTTGAGATTGAGCACCGTGCATATTGGGCCATTCGGCAATTCAATGACAATGAAAACGAGGTTGGCAAAAATAGAAAGCTTCAATTGGATGAATTAAAGGAGCTAAGAAATGATGCATTTGAAAATGCAAAAATTTCAAAACATAAGATGAAAACTTTGCATGATAAACATATTCTTAGAAAATCCTTTCATGTTGGTCAAAAGGTTCTCTTGTATAATTCATGATTACATCTCTTTCCTGGGAAGTTGAGGACAAAATGGATTGGTCCATTTGTGATTAAATCCATCTCTGAGCATGGTGCATTTGAGGTAGAAAATCCCAAGAATGGAAATATTTTCAAAGTAAATGGTCATCGATTGAAACTTTATCTTGAAAATATTGTGGCTGAAGTTGAGACATTGGATCTTGAAGATCCAATACCATTGTAGTATCAAAAGTAATGAGTTTTTATTTTTATTTTATTTTTATTTTCATTTTCTTTTTTTTTCTTCTTTCTTCCATCTCTTATATTTTCTTGTTCATGCATTCGGGACAATGCATTATTTTAAGTTGGGGGGTGTGAGGTTTATTTTCAAAAAATAAAAACATCAATGTTTTCTTTTATGTTTTCTTTTAGTTGTGATATGCAGGTTAAAAAAAAAAATCAAGCAAGAAGTCAGCTCATGCCTAATTCAATCAGACATTCATCCTTGAAAACAGAAGGGGAGTAACAATTTTCTAATCTTTATACTTTTCTTCTCTTTCTCTTTTACATTGAGGATAATGTAAAACTTAATTTTCGATATTTCATTATGTTGAATGCTTGAGATAACCATGCTTGTTAAAAAAAAAAAAAATACTTGCATTGGTATGTGAATGAGACTTGTTTAGGATCATCATTACCTTTTTAAGTTCATTATTGTGTTGAACATTGCATGCTTTAATTTGGGATAGATAATATCTTATAAAGCAAGATATAGCATACTTTTTTTTAAGATTACTGAAGTACATCTTTCCTTGTAAAAGTTGTGTGAGTTGTGTGAATATGCATGAAAGATGAGTATGATGCTTTACTTGTGATTATCCCTTTTGATCTAGTCCTAAACAAGGTTTAAGTAAATAGAGTAATAATCATTACATAAATAAATAAATAAATGTGTACAAAGTTCTATCTACTCCAATGTTTTGAGTTGCTTAGTAACTAGGGGTATTCATCACAAATGTTTATCTTTACGTCAAACGGCAGCTTGAAATATGAGTATGCAAAGCACTTTAAGTTTGTGACTTTGTGAGTAACCGGGTGCATTCATCACAAATGTTTGTATTCGCGTCAAAAGGGAAGTGACTACTTAAAGACAAAAAATAAATCATATCTTCAAAAAAAAAAAAAACAAAGAAAGAAAAAAAGAAAGAAAAAAAAATATATAAATATTTCTCTAGTTTGCTACCTTGTTTGTGTTGGTGAGAAGGGAAGATTACAAGTTGAGTTTTCGTATGAATCAATTATGTTGGTTGCATGATAAATATGACTGAATTTGGAAATTTTGTATGGATGTTTGATTTAGAGAATGTGAGTATGCTTATTTTTCTTTATTTGCTATTGTGTACACTAAGTTAAAGATACCAATGTTTGCATGATAGGTCCTTCAAGTGTGATGAATCGAGCCTAATTATGGTTGTTATTATTATTATTTTTATTTTAAAGGTTTTATGTTTTGTTTTGCTTGAGGACTAGCAAAATCTAAGTTGGGGGGTGTGATTGAGCATCAAAAGTGTCATTAAGTCTCTTATTTTACATATGTATTTATTGTTTTTATTTGGTTGTTTTTATAATAATTGATGTGTTTTTTAGTAATGAAGTTTGTTTTAATGTTTCGATAGGTTTTTGGAGCTTAAATGAATTAATTCAGGAAATTCAACGTCGGAATTCAGAACAAAGAATTGAAGAGACATTTAGTTGAAGATTGAAGCAAATCTTGGTTCAAATAAGTGCTCCAAATTTGTCCCAAAAATCAATTCTATTCCAATTCTAGAAAAGAATATCATATGATTTATTTCAAGTCCAAACTTGCCTTATGTTGTGTGCAAACTTCAACCATTAAACACTCAAGGTTTCAATGTCAATCTTAGCCCAAATAATAAGTACATTTGTATACTTATTTGATGCTCAAATTCAGCCCAAAATCAGCCCCAAATCAGCCCTAAATCAACCCCAAATCAACCTTCAAATCAACCCAAACACAATCCATGATCTTACATGTCCATACAACAAATAACAATTGATTTATTTTGGGCAATCCATTGATCCAAGAAGGCAAGCACATGGATGGAAAGCTGTAGGGGATATTTTAACATTATTTTGGGTCAAAAAGAAGAAGGAGACACCTCATAAATGAGGAAGAAAAACGTGCACCAAAGTAGTTGTAAAGCTGTCTTGATTTGATTTTTCAGAACACCTTTCGGTGTTTTGCCCATAACTTTTGACTCAGGTGTCCAAATGAGCTGTTCTTTAATGATCTGGAAAGGCTTTTGCCCATAACGTTTGACTCAGGTGTCCAAATGAGCTGTTCTTTAATGATCTGGAAAGGTGACAGAATTGTCTATAAATATGTGTCTAATAGACTTCTCCAAAAAAAGCTTCTGAGAGGGTCGAATTGCTGTCCAAAGTTAGAGTCAGATTTGTGTCCGAATTGTTTCTGAAATTGTATTGTGTTCTTCTTTATAGATTTCGGTTCTTTAGTTTGTAAAACTTATTTTGTTTTGCGCATAACTTTTGACTCAGGTGTCCAAATGAGCTGTTCTTTAATTATCTGGAAAGGTGACAGAATTTTCTATAAATATGTCTCTAATAGACTTCTCCAAAAAAAGCTTCTAAGAGGGTCTAATTGCTCTCCAAAGTTAGAGTCAGATTTGTGTCTGAATTTTTTCTGAAATTGTATTGTGTTCTTCTTTATAGATTTCGGTTCTTTAGTTTGTAAAACTTATTTTTTCAGTTGGATTCAAGTTCTTTCATCTTTATTGAAGTGTTCTTATATATAATCATGGTTGGCTAAACTCTTTCTTGGATCCAAATCAAGGATAATGGTGATTGAGGTGAGTTCTTTAGGATATGAATGAATCTTAATGTTTATCTTCTTATTTTCTTCATGAATGATTTATTATTGTAAAGAAATTTTAGAAATCATTTAGGTAATGTTATAATCTTGAATTTTTATGCACAAACTTTAGTTTTGGTATAGAGATTGCTTGATTCAATGTCTTACTTAATATGAAAGTACTTGTTCATCTTAAACAATAATCAATCTTCATCTTTCTAATCTTCATTGTAATATCTTCCAATCTAATATCACCATCGTTGAGATTGAGTTGAGTTATCTTATATATGTTGAAGAAATCACCAATACATCACCATTAAAATTGATTTGGACCAAGACTTACTTTTCTTGTCATTTAAAATCTATTTACATTTTTTTTATCTTTGAAAACAAATCCATCAATTATTTTCAACCAAGTTATTGTTAATTTAATTTCTCTTGAGTTTTTTTTTTGTTACTTAGCTTAATTTCCAGATCTAGCTCTCTGTGGATATGACCTCGATCTTACCGAGTTAATTGCTACATCGCACACTCGTGCACTTGCGAGTTAAAACAAGCCGATCATAAAAAGCGGTCAAGCATAACACTTGGTACAACAAATGCTTGGCACTTTCATAACCCATAATGTATGGTATAACCGACACTTGAGCTATGAAAGGAACTTGATTTGTTGTTAACATAAAAACAAGCCGATCATAAAAAGCGGTCAAGCAATTTTGGCGCCGTTGCCGGAGAGCTAGCAAGCAAAGGTAACAAATTTAGATTTGATTATTGGAAAACTAAAAAAAATCATATAAAAAAAATTAAATTAAATTGGCTGGTTTTACCGCCTCAAAAAAAAAAAAATTGACCTTAACATTTCGGATATTGGACTGTGGACTGGACTATTAATTGTTGGATTTTGGTTGGTTCAACCATTTTTCTTTTATTGTCTATTCTTATTATTTTCTAATATTTTTCTTGTTTATTTCATTTTATTTTGTTGTTTTGTTTTTATTTATTGTCTAAAGTGTTTGGCCAGTATTACCGCCTTTGTTTTTTTTATTCATGCTTGTTATAATTATCTTTTAATGTTTATTATTGTTATTTTTTCTTATATTTATTGTCTAAAGTGCTTGGCCGGTATTACCGCCTCTTGTTTATTTCCTTTTTATTTTGTTGTTTTGTTATGATTATTTTTGTTATATTTATTGTTTGAAGTGCTTGGCCGGTATTACCGCCTTTTGTTTATTCATGATTGTTATAATTATTTTTTTAATGTTTATTGTTGTTATTTTTCTTATATTTATTGTCTAAAGTGCTTGGCCGGTATGACCGCCTTTTTATTCAAGCTTCTTATAATTATCTTTTAATGTTTATTGTTGTTAATAGTGCTTATTAATTAGAGAGTGAATTTCTTAATTTGTTGTATTTTTATTTTTGAGCTATTACTTTTATTTGCAATTTTTTTCTTTTCTTTCCTTTCTTTTCATATTCATATAATTGTTATATTATTATTATTATTATTATTATTATTATTATTTTATCATGGCTAATGTTGAAGATGTAGAGGGTGAAGGGAGTGTTCAAGGTAATGGACCTCCACAATTCAATGATCAACCTAATTTTCGAACTCTTAGAGAGTATCTTCACCCGGCTAGACAAAGTACACCTTCGTGTATTATCTTACCTCTTAACCAACAAGCTTTCAATTTGAAACCGGGCATGATTCAACTTCTTCCCACATTTCATGGTATGGATTCTGAAAATCCATACATACACATTAAAGACTTTGAAGAGGTATGTAATACTTTTATTGATAGAACATGCACAGAGGAAACCATTCGGCTTAAATTGTTCCCATTCTCTCTAAAGGATAAAGCCAAGATTTGGCTAAACTCCTTGCATCCTAGGTCTATAGGTACATGGAGAGAAATGCAAGCTGAATTTTTGAAAAAATACTTCCCCACTCATAGGACAACAGCTTTACAACGTCAAATGATGAATTTTTCTTGTAGTCCAAATGAGTCATTTCACCAAGCTTGGGAAAGGTTCAAAGACTTGTTAAATGCATGCCCTCATCATGGTTTTGAGATGTGGAGGTTAGTGAGTTTCTTTTATGACTCTCTTACCGCAGATTTTAAAAAGCTAGTGTCAACCATGTGTAATGGTGAGTTTTATGACAAAGAACCAAGTGAGGCCTTTGATTTTTTTGATCAATTGGCTGAAAACACAAAGCAATGGGAGACTTCTCTCCCAGTTCATGTTGAGTCTAGAAACACCATTTCTCATTCAAGTGGGAAGTTTCAATTGAAAGAGACTGATGACCTCAATGCTAGATTAGCCTCATTGGCTAGGAAAGTAGAGTCTCTTGAGATTAAAAAAGTGCATGTTATAAGTGAACAACAAGAGGAAAGTTGTGTTGTTTGTGAGAGCAAAGGGCATAGGACAACTGAGTGTCCTACCATTCCAGCCTTCAAGGAAGTGCTATATGGCTAAACTTCTGATTCAAGTAATGTTAGAAAGCCATTTCCAAACCAAGTAGGCAATCCCTACTCTGAGACCTACAATCCTGGATGGAGGAACCACCCAAATTTTGGATGGAGAAATGAGGGCTCTTCAGTACCTCAAACATTTCAACCTCCACCCCAACCATTTCATGCTCCCACACATAACACATACCAACCACCTCATAAGAGATCCTTAGAGGATACTCTTCAACAATTCATGCAAACACAAGGAGGAATCAATAACCAAGTTTACAAATTCCAAGACCAGACCAATAGGACCTTAGATGACATTCGAAGTCAACTAACTAAGTTGACTCAATCACTAAGCATTCAAGAGAAGGGAAAAATCCCAGCTCAACCAATGCCCAATCCTAGAGGTCAGGTACACATGAGTGAATCCTCACCTAGTGAACCTTCAAACCATGAACAAGTCCAAGCCATCACTACCCTTAGAAGTGGAAAGATTGTTGACAAAGGTGTAGGTTTTAGGATTCCTAAAGGTATTGTAGAGGAGAAATCTAGGGAAAGTGAAGAGGGAATCAAAACACAAGTGACAAATGAGAGTTTGAGTGACAAAGAAGGTGAGATAAATGAGAAAGAGATGAGTGAGAAAGGAGATGATTCAAGAAAAATTGGAGTCAAAATGAGTGATTTAGAATTTGTTCCTAGAGCACCATTTCCACAAAGGTTAGGGAAACCTAAACAAGATCTTATGAACTCAGAAATCTATGAATTGTTCAAACAAGTGAAAGTCAATATTCCACTCCTTGATACAATTAAACAAGTTCCATCTTATGCAAAGTTTCTTAAGGATTTATGCACAGTCAAAAGGAGATTGAATGTGAAAGAAAGAGCTTTTCTAACTGAACATGCTAGTGCTATCATCCAGTTTAAGACCCCTCCCAAATACAAAGATCCTGGTTGTCCTACCATTTCATGCATTATTAGAAGTCATAAGATAGATCAAGCTTTGTTAGATTTAGGAGCAAGTGTGAATTTAATACCCTACACTGTTTACGAACAATTAGGTTTAGGAGAAATCAAGCCTACTCGAATCACCCTTCAATTAGCTGATAGGTCAATCAAGATTCCTAGGGGTATTGTTGAGGATGTGTTGGTCCAAGTAGATAAATTCTACTTTCCTGTTGATTTTGTAGTGTTAGACACCGCACCAATTCAAGGTTCTAATGCCCCCATCCCAGTCATCTTGGGGAGACCTTTCCTAGCTACATCCAATGCCTTAATTAACTATAGGAATGGGGTGATGAAATTGTCTTTTGAGAATATGACTGTGGAGATGAACATATTCAATGTCTCCAAACAAATCGGGGAACATGAGGACATTAGAGAGGTAGATTTCATCCAAACAGTTTGTCAAGAACACTTTGAGAGAGTGTGGATCAAGGATCCATTGGAGAGAACTTTAATTCATGATGAAAGATTTTGTTCTTTGGAATGTGTTGATGAGGAAGTAAGAGAACTCGAGACTTATCTAGATCCAATGCCTATTATGTCAATAGGTCAATGGACCCCATCATTTGAGCCTTTGATTTCACCCCAAGTGAAAGTTGAGGAATCTCTTGTCGAGCCTGATAAACTAGAAAGGAAGCCTTTACCGAGTGATCTTAAGTATGCATTTCTAGGGGAAGATGAATCATATCCTATTGTGATCTCATCAAAACTTAGCATAGAGCAAGAACACAAACTTTTGAGAGTGGTGAGAAAACACAAGAAAGCAATTGGGTGGAAAATTACTGACTTGAAAGGAATTAGCCCTCTTTTATGTACACATAGAATCTATCTTGAAGAAGAGGCTAAATCTGTGAGGCAAATGCAAAGACGATTGAACCCAAACATGAAGGAAGTAGTGAGAGGTGAAGTGCTTAAGCTACTTGATGCAGGTATCATTTACCCTATTGCAAACTCAAAATGGGTTAATCCAACCCAAGTTGTCCCAAAAAAATCTGGAGTCACGGTAGTGAAGAATGAAAATAATGAGCTGGTACCAACTAGAATCCAAACTGGATGGCGTATGTGCATTGATTATCGTAAATTGAACATGGTGACTAGGAAGGACCATTTTCCACTTCCATTTTTAGACCAAGTGCTTGAAAGAGTAGCTGGAAGAGCTTTCTATTATTTTCTGGATGGATACTCAGGTTACAACCAAATTGAGATTTCTTTAGAAGACCAAGAAAAAACCACTTTCACTTGTCCTTTTGGTACTTATGCTTATAGAAGAACGCCATTTGGTTTGTGTAATGCACCAGCCACTTTTCAAAGGTGTATGATGAGTATCTTTAGTGACATGGTGGAAAATTTTTTGGAAGTTTTCATGGATGATTTTTCAGTTTATAGGGATTCTTATAAATGAGTTGTGTCTAATGAATCTAGAAAAAGTTCTTGAAAGGTGTGAAGAGAGCAATCTTGTACTCAATTGGGAGAAGTGTCATTTTATGGTGACACATGGCATTGTTTTAGGTCACATTGTCTCTTCAAAAGGGATAGAGGTAGATAAGTCAAAAGTGGAAGTCATTCAAAAATTAACTACCCCTAAGACTGTGAAAGATGTGAGATCTTTTTTAGGACATGCTGGTTTTTATCGAAGATTCATTCATTCTTTTAGTACCATTGCCAAACCATTGTGTAACTTGTTGTCACAAGATGTCCCATTTGATTGGACATCAAAATGTCAAGAAGCTTTTGAAAAGCTTAAAGGGTTGTTGACAACTGCACCAATCATGCAAGCTCCTGATTGGTCTTTACCATTTGAACTGATGTGTGATGCTAGTGATTTTGCGGTTGGGGCTGTTTTAGGGCAAAGAAAAGACAAGAAACCTCATGTCATATATTATGCTAGCAAGACTTTGAATGATGCTCAATTGAATTACACTACAACTGAAAAAGAACTCTTAGCTGTGGTCTTTGCATTTGACAAGTTTAGGTCTTATTTGGTTGGATCTCTTGTTATTGTTTTCACTGATCATGCAGCATTGAAATATTTGCTCACAAAACAAGATGCCAAACCACGTTTGATTCGATGGATCCTCCTACTCCAAGAGTTTAACATTGAAATTCGAGATAAAAAGGGAGTAGAGAATGTAGTAGCTGATCATTTGTCTCGTCTTTCAAGCTATAAGACCATAATTGATGAATCTCCAATAAATGAACTCTTTGCTGATGAAAATTTATTTTGTGCAGGTACTGTCTCTTACATTGGTTCTCCATGGTATGCTGACATAGCAAATTACCTAGCCACAAGTCAAATTCCTTCTCATTGGTCTAAACTTGACAAACAAAAATTCTTGCGCAATGTGCGCACCTTTTTTTAGGATGACCCCTACCTATTTAAATATTGTCCTGACCAAATTATTAGGCGGTGCATCCCTGATCATGAAATTCCAAGGGTCATTAATTTTTGTCATGCATTAGCCTGTGGTGGGCATTTCTCTTCCAAGAAAACCATTGCCAAAATCTTGCAGTGTGGTTTTTATTGGCCTACCATGTTTAAAGATGTTCATGCCTTCTGTGTTGCATGTGACCGATGCCAACGACTAGGTAGCCTCACTAGGCATAACATGATGCCCCTTAACCCCATCCTTGTTTTGGAAATATTTGATTGTTGGGGGATTGATTTCATGGGACCTTTTCCAAGTTCATTTGGTTACCAATTCATCCTTGTAGCTGTTGATTATGTGTCTAAATGGGTGGAGGCCATTGCATCTCGAACCAATGACCATCGAGTTGTGGTCAAATTCTTGAAAGAAAATATTTTCTCTCGTTTTGGCATGCCTCGGGCTATGATTAGTGATGGGGGAAAACATTTTTGTAACAAGCCTGTTAGGATTTTGATGAGAAAATATGGTGTAATTCACAAGGTCAGTACCCCTTATCACCCACAGACTAGTGGCCAAGCTGAGTTAGCAAATAGGGAGATCAAGAACATTTTAGAGAAAACAGTCAATCCAAACCGTAAAGATTGGTCCCTACGACTAGTTGATGCTTTGTGGGCATATCGCACTGCTTATAAGACCTCTTTAGGAATGTCTCCTTATAGGCTAGTTTATGGAAAGCCTTGTCATCTCCCTGTTGAGATTGAGCACCGTGCATATTGGGCCATTCGGCAATTCAATGACAATGAAAACGAGGTTGGCAAAAATAGAAAGCTTCAATTGGATGAATTAGAGGAGCTAAGAAATGATGCATTTGAAAATGCAAAAATTTCAAAACATAAGATGAAAACTTTGCATGATAAACATATTCTTAGAAAATCCTTTCATGTTGGTCAAAAGGTTCTCTTGTATAATTCACGATTACATCTCTTTCCTGGGAAGTTGAGGACAAAATGGATTGGTCCATTTGTGATTAAATCCATCTCTGAGCATGGTGCATTTGAGGTAGAAAATCCCAAGAATGGAAATATTTTCAAAGTAAATGGTCATCGATTGAAACTTTATCTTGAAAATATTGTGGCTGAAGTTGAGACATTGGATCTTGAAGATCCAATACCATTGTAGTATCAAAAGTAATGAGTTTTTATTTTTATTTTATTTTTATTTTCTTTTTCTTTTTTTTTCTTCTTTCTTCCATCTCTTATATTTTCTTGTTCATGCATTCGGGACAATGCATTATTTTAAGTTGGGGGGTGTGAGGTTTATTTTCAAAAAAAAAAAACATCAATGTTTTCTTTTATGTTTTCTTTTAGTTGTGATATGCAGGTTAAAAAAAAAAATCAAGCAAGAAGTCAGCTCATGCCTAATTCAATCAGACATTCATCCTTGAAAACAGAAGGGGAGTAACAATTTTCTAATCTTTATACTTTTCTTCTCTTTCTCTTTTACATTGAGGATAATGTAAAACTTAATTTTCGATATTTCATTATGTTGAATGCTTGAGATAACCATGCTTGTTAAAAAAAAAAAAAAATACTTGCATTGGTATGTGAATGAGACTTGTTTAGGATCATCATTACCTTTTTAAGTTCATTATTGTGTTGAACATTGCATGCTTTAATTTGGGATAGATAATATCTTATAAAGCAAGATATAGCATACTTTTTTTTAAGATTACTGAAGTACATCTTTCCTTGTAAAAGTTGTGTGAGTTGTGTGAATATGCATGAAAGATGAGTATGATGCTTTACTTGTGATTATCCCTTTTGATCTAGTCCTAAACAAGGTTTAAGTAAATAGAGTAATAATCATTACATAAATAAATAAATAAATGTGTACAAAGTTCTATCTACTCCAATGTTTTGAGTTGCTTAGTAACTAGGGGTATTCATCACAAATGTTTATCTTTACGTCAAACGGCAGCTTGAAATATGAGTATGCAAAGCACTTTAAGTTTGTGACTTTGTGAGTAACCGGGTGCATTCATCACAAATGTTTGTATTCGCGTCAAAAGGGAAGTGACTACTTAAAGACAAAAAATAAATCATATCTTCAAAAAAAAAAAAAAACAAAGAAAGAAAAAAAGAAAGAAAAAAAAATATATAAATATTTCTCTAGTTTGCTACCTTGTTTGTGTTGGTGAGAAGGGAAGATTACAAGTTGAGTTTTCGTATGAATCAATTATGTTGGTTGCATGATAAATATGACTGAATTTGGAAATTTTTATGGATGTTTGATTTAGAGAATGTGAGTATGCTTATTTTTCTTTATTTGCTATTGTGTACACTAAGTTAAAGATACCAATGTTTGCATGATAGGTCCTTCAAGTGTGATGAATCGAGCCTAATTATGGTTGTTATTATTATTATTTTTATTTTAAAGGTTTTATGTTTTGTTTTGCTTGAGGACTAGCAAAATCTAAGTTGGGGGGTGTGATTGAGCATCAAAAGTGTCATTAAGTCTCTTATTTTACATATGTATTTATTGTTTTTATTTGGTTGTTTTTATAATAATTGATGTGTTTTTTAGTAATGAAGTTTGTTTTAATGTTTCGATAGGTTTTTGGAGCTTAAATGAATTAATTCAGGAAATTCAACGTCGGAATTCAGAACAAAGAATTGAAGAGACATTTAGTTGAAGATTGAAGCAAATCTTGGTTCAAATAAGTGCTCCAAATTTGTCCCAAAAATCAATTCTATTCCAATTCTAGAAAAGAATATCATATGATTTATTTCAAGTCCAAACTTGCCTTATGTTGTGTGCAAACTTCAACCATTAAACACTCAAGGTTTCAATGTCAATCTTAGCCCAAATAATAAGTACATTTGTATACTTATTTGATGCTCAAATTCAGCCCAAAATCAGCCCCAAATCAGCCCTAAATCAACCCCAAATCAACCTTCAAATCAACCCAAACACAATCCATGATCTTACATGTCCATACAACAAATAACAATTGATTTATTTTGGGCAATCCATTGATCCAAGAAGGCAAGCACATGGATGGAAAGCTGTAGGGGATATTTTAACATTATTTTGGGTCAAAAAGAAGAAGGAGACACCTCATAAATGAGGAAGAAAAACGTGCACCAAAGTAGTTGTAAAGCTGTCTTGATTTGATTTTTCAGAACACCTTTCGGTATTTTGCGCATAACTTTTGACTCAGGTGTCCAAATGAGCTGTTCTTTAATGATCTGGAAAGGTGACAGAATTTTCTATAAATATGTCTCTAATAGACTTCTCCAAAAAAAGCTTCTAAGAGGGTCTAATTGCTCTCCAAAGTTAGAGTCAGATTTGTGTCTGAATTTTTTCTGAAATTGTATTGTGTTCTTCTTTATAGATTTCGGTTCTTTAGTTTGTAAAACTTATTTTTTCAGTTGGATTCAAGTTCTTTCATCTTTATTGAAGTGTTCTTATATATAATCATGGTTGGCTAAACTCTTTCTTGGATCCAAATCAAGGATAATGGTGATTGAGGTGAGTTCTTTAGGATATGAATGAATCTTAATGTTTATCTTCTTATTTTCTTCATGAATGATTTATTATTGTAAAGAAATTTTAGAAATCATTTAGTTAATGTTATAATCTTGAATTTTTATGCACAAACTTTAGTTTTGGTATAGAGATTGCTTGATTCAATGTCTTACTTAATATGAAAGTACTTGTTCATTCTTAAACAATAATCAATCTTCATCTTTCTAATCTTCATTGTAATATCTTCCTATCTAATATCACCATCGTTGAGATTAGGTTGAGTTATCTTATATATGTTGAAGAAATCACCAATACATCACCATTAAAATTGATTTCGACCAAGACTTACTTTTCTTGTCATTTAAAATCTATTTACATTTTTTTTTATCTTTGAAAACAAATCCATCAATTATTTTCAACCAAGTTATTGTTAATTTAATTTCTCTTGAGTTTTTTTTTGTTACTTAGCTTAATTTCCAGATCTAGCTCTTTGTGGATATGACCTCGATCTTACCGAGTTAATTGCTACATCGCACACTCGTGCACTTGCGAGTTAAAACAAGCCGATCATAAAAAGCGGTCAAGCATTAGCCATCATAGTAACAATAATTTTGCACATGTTTTATGAAATAGAAAACACAGTTAGTTTTTTTTTTTAGTTACTACCCTTTCCCCCTAACCAAAACGAGACATTGTCCTCAATGTTCTAAGGTATAAAGATAGAGTATAAAAGATATCACCTGAAATAACGAATACTGACAAACCTGAAACACACTGAAACAAATATAAGAAACAACAAAACACAATAATAAAACCAAAAGACACAAAGATTCACAAATGAAGGCTCAAATCTAATCTAAGCTTTTTACGGCTTTCCTTAGATGACCAATTTATGCAACTCATGGAGGGATCAATTATAGGAATGAAAATTCTAGTTGGTCAATTAATTGTTCAGCAGTAGCAGCAGAGATTATGATTTGTCATGTAGAAGATGTTAGAAATTCCTGTTCCATAACATGATCAAGAAAAGACAACAACTTATCATAATAACCATTAACATTTAACAAACCTATGGGTTTATGGTGAATGTGCAGTTAGGCCCAAGAAGAAATATGAAAGATCTCTTCCAATGTGCCTAGACCACTTGGTAAAGCAATGAAGGCATCAGCATGGTTAAACATTGCATTCATTTGAGCCAACATTGTGGAGACCTGAAGTTCCTCTCCAATTGTTTTTCCAATGATGTCCCCTTGTGCTAAAGCTTCGGGGATGACCCTCAAAACTTAACTACCTCCTAAAAATACAGCTATTGACATACCTCCCATTAACCCAAGACTGCCTCCCCCATACACTAAATGAATCTTTCTCTCAGCTAGCACTTGACCAAGATGATTTGCTGATTCTAAAAACTCCTTTTCTTTCCCAGGACTAGATCCACCAAAAACACAAATATTTCTTATATGATGTCCTGAGGAACTTGCCATTTCTACACACTTCTGTCTTTGTTGAATGTATGAGTTGAGTAGAAATGAAAGGAAGGAAGAGAGGATTTTATAGATGAGAAATTAGAAAGGCAATCATACTACCTATATGTAGGCTAGCTAGAGTCTCACACACACACACACTCTCTCTCTCTTTATTTATTTATTTATTTACTTTCGAAAAAGCATGTGTATGTACAGGTAGTTGTGATTGTGGCTCACATCTTCCCTTGGTTTTACGTCCAAGAATGGCTTAAACACCCTCTATAGGTCGGGGATAGGCTTCCCATCTAGTTTTCTTAAAAACTAGCAAACAGGGTCTTTTTTTAGTCAGATTCCCAAGACTATGTCAAGTATGTTTTTTATGAAAATGGGTTCATAAGTCATGAATTGCACGATGCTTATCTCAACTATGATGAGACTTAAGAGTCAATAGAAGATTATCTAAAGACTTTCTATGTTTTGAAATAAATCCCACCTTTTGACAATTTTCACAGATTTTGCGGGATGCATGTGTGTCCTTGAACACGGTGGGCCAGTAAAATCCACTTTGTAAAATTTCTACAGTCCTTTTTTTTTTTATGAGAAATGAACCCCACGTGCCTTAGAGTGACAAAATTTAATGAAATTACTTACCTCATTGTCAGGAATGCATTTTTGAAATATTTGATCAGGACAATAATTGAATAAGTAAGGGTCATCCCAATAAAAATTTTGCACGTTGCTCAAAAATTTTCTTTTATCTTCAGTACTCCAGTGAGCTGGCAAAAATCCTGAAGCAAGAAAATTGATATTTTTAGTAAACCAAGGCATTGAACTAAGAGAAAGTAGAGATTTATCAGGAAAGTAATCATCGGTTGGTGTAATCTCAGGTGTCGAATCTATTGTCACTTTTGATAAAAGATCCGCATCAATATTTTCGGTGTCTTTTTCATCCTTGATTTCTTCCTGATTGTTCATGGCATAAGAAAATAGAAGTGCTGGAGGGGAATCAGTCTTTTCTTTGCAATGTTCAGATTCAACCCCTTCCTTACCCTCAGAGATTGACTCATCGTCTTTCTCACAAGGTTCAAGAATTGGTTTTTGAATAACCTTACCACTACGAAGAGTGATGACTGATTTGACTTGATCCATGTGTTGGCTTCCAGAACTACTTGCATTTGCATTGTATTGCCCCTTAGGATTTTGCTGTGGTTGAGATGGAAACTTACCTTTCTCTTGAAAACTGAGAGCAGATGTGAATTTTGCAAGAGTGTCTTTAAAATCTGTTATGCTTTGAGTAAGTTGAGTGTTGATTGTCTCTTGCTTTTCAATGAATGCATACAATGTTTCCTCAAAATTACTTCTAAGAGGTGGAGCATAAAAAAGTGCATATCCATAAGAATTTTGGAAATTATGGTGTGCTTGAAACTGTGGTGGTGAAGTTTGTGCATTATCACTCTTCCAACTAAAATTTAGGTGATTTCTCTAACTAGGGTTGTATGTTTGCGAGTATGGGTTATAATTGGGCCTTTGGAAACTCTTTAAAGCATGAGTTTGTTCATAGAGACATTCCTTAAAAGAAGGCAAGGTTGGACAATTATTGGTTGAGTGTTCATTTGTTTCACACATTTGACACACAATGTTTTTAACAGATTTTAATTGACCACTCTTTTTCAATTTTAGTGCCTCGACTTTTCTAGCTAAAGATGCAAACTTGGCTTGAAGGTCATGATCTTCCCTAAGGTTGTACATACCTCCACTAGATGTATGAGGTTGAGTTTTACTCGATGCCTCATAAGTACTCGTGGTGTCCCAATTTTGAGCATTCTCAGCTAACAAGTCTAAATACTCCATTGCTTCATCAGGGTCTTTATCTTCAAAAGTTCCATTGCACATCAATTCAATCATTTGCCTACCTCTAAGTGTTAACCCTTCATAAAAATATAAAACCAATCTTCATGTTTCAAAACCATGATGAGGGCAAGTATTAAGCAAGTCTCGATACCTATCCCAACATTGGTAAAATGTTTCTCCTGGTTTTTGAGTGAAACTGGTGATTTGTCTTTTGAAAGAGTTTATTTCGAAAGAGTTTGTTCTATGAGATGGGAAAAACTTCTTTAAAAACTGTTGTTGCATTTCATCCCAAGCACGAATGGATCCTGGTCTTAAATTTTATAGCCATGTTTTAGCTTTATCTTTTAATGAAAAAGAAAAAAGTTTTAATCTGATGGTGTTCATGCTACAATTTAAATTATTATATGTGTTACAGACCTCCTCAAATTTCCTTAAATGCAAGTATGAATTTTCTAATTCTAAGCCATGAAAAGAAGGTAAAAGTTGAATCATACCTGGTTTAAAATTAAAATGAGATGCATCGGGAGGAAAAACTATGCATGATGGTGCACTTGTTCTTGTGGGATTCATGTGGTCTCTAAGTGTTCTAGCACGGTTATTCACATTATTCTCATTATGAAGTGATTGATTATCTTCTTCGGCCATATTTTCTAAAAATAATGAGGATACCCTACAAAGTCTACCACCTGATGTACGTGACCACACTCTCATGCACGTGTAGGAATAGAATAAAAGGAAAAAGAAAACAAAAGAAGAAGAAACAAGAGAAAAGAAACAAAGTTATATACAAGAAAACTGAAAAGAGAAAATAAAATAAATATTATAATTTATACAAAACTTACCTCCCCGACAATGGTGCCAAAAACTTGATACGACCAAAAGATTATTGTCTTCTCCCAAGTGCAGGAGTGTTGAAGTAATAAATGACCCGGCAAGACCGGGGTCGAACCACAGAGAGGTTAATTGTACAAATTATAAACGACAATAGTAACAACAACAACAACAATAATAATAGTAATAACAATAATAGCAATAATTACAATAACAGTAGTAGTAGTAGTAATAATAATAATAATAATAATAATAATAGAAGAAGAAGAAAAAGAAGAAGTTGAAGAGAACTTTGAGATGGAAAGATTAACGTAAGGATTAAACAATGATAATAACAAATGTCAAGGTTAGAGGTTCCACTAATGGTATGTCAAACAAGTATAGTATAAACTCCTATTATTCAATTGGAAACCACACACAAAGGAGGTTCCAATCAGATTATAGATTGTTAACATGATTACATTAGTTATCTTATTCGATTAATGCTAATACTTGTAAATCTCGTCAAGCATTAATGATTATAACTTATGTTAACAACAAATCAAGTTCCTTTCATAGCTCAGGTGTCGGTTATACCATACAGTATGAGCTATGAAAGTGGCAAGCATTTGTTATTCCAAGTGTTATACAACATAAATCAAAATTAGTCATTTAACAAGCAAAGTATTAAGGAGTGAACAAGATAACAAATATAAAACATGTTAGTATCAAACATTAAAGTCCATATTAAGTTTATACTATACTTATTCTTACACCATTAGTGTAACCTTTTCTCCTTGACATAATAAACTTAGCTAGACATAATGAAAGAAAGAAAAATAAATAAACAAAATAAGAACATGAATAAGATTAAAGTTAACTAAAAAGTTAACTAAGTAAATGAAAGGAAATGAAAGGCATAAACTTGATATTAATGAAAGTAAAACATAAACATTACAAAAAATACAAAGAGAGAAAGCAAGAGCATGATCTTGATCTTGAAACCAAGATGCCTAAATGCATGGCAAATGCCTCCTTTTATAGGCCAAAATTGAGAACTATTGATTTGATGACTAATTGATGAGTGGGTGACCAACTCTTGACTTGGTGACAATCCTTATCTTCTCTTGTCTGCCCAAAACGTCATTGATAACGTCAAAATTGGAGCCATTTGAAACATAAAAGTTGTAGGAAATTATCTCAGCTTTCTTGTGTAAAAAATTTAGCTCATTTCGACTTCTAGAAGTCCAGATATAGCCAAAATACTGAACAGTGCTCGGGCTGGAGGATAGATTCGGGCTTCTTTGTTGTTGCTACAATTTGGACTTGAAAATGGCCTTTTTAAATTTGGGCTCCATATGAAAGTTGTAGGCCTATGTCTTACCTTTCCATCCATATAAAATAGATCCAAATCGGAGATCTATAGCTCCAGATATGACCCAATTACCGAATAGTGTTCCGGTTTGGATTGCACCGACATCTCTTTTCTAAATTTGACCATCTCTTTATCCTTTCAATTTCAGTTCTTAAATTCATCAATTAATCCATTCATTTATGTGATAGGCCTGCATTTAAAATGAACATTTACCACAAATTAAAGGTATCTTATATTATTAGATATATTATAAAAACATGTTTTAGTTAAGGAGTTATTGATACTTCAAGTGCAAAATGATGATATAAACCTTGATAAAAATGTACTTTTAAGTACTAATCAATCAATAATCCACATTTCAAATTCTATGCAGGGTTTGTAAAACCTAAGGAAGCCAGTGGGAAGTGAGCAAAGCATCTTATCAGGAAACAAGAAGGGCTCACATGTGGAAGCTATAGGAACTTGCTATTTAATTTTAAGTAGTGATTTTATTTTAAAGTTAGAAAAGACTTTTTATGTTCTAAGTTTCTCTAGAAACTTGATTTCAGTTTCAATACTTTTACCTTTTGAATATTCCTTTAATTTTTTAGAATCATCATTTAGTTTATTTTATAAAACTGATTGTGTTGGGAATGATATTTTGTCTGATGGTCTTTTCTGTATTAATTTACAAAATAATACCACTTATGATTCAATGTATTTTTACACTGGTATTAAAAAATGTGTTATTGAAAAACATTCCTGTAAATTATAGCACCAGAGATTAGGTCATATCTCCATAGATAAAATTAAAAAATTAGTAAGTGAAGGAGTACTTAATACTTTAGATTTTACTAATTTTGAGACTTGTATAGACTACATAAAACAAAAACAGACCAATAAGTCAAAGAAAGGTGTTATTAGAGTTCAAACATATTAGAGATCATACATACTGATATATGTAGTCCAGACTTAGACTCATATAGTCATAAATACTTCATTTCTTTTATAGATGATTACTCTCGATATATGTATCTCTACATGCTTCATAATAAGAACGAAGCATTAGATGCCTTTAAAATTTTTAAGGCTGAAGTAGAGAAACAATGCGGTAAGTAAATTAAGATCGTGAGATTAGATAGAGGTGGAGAATATTATGGTAGATACATAGAGGATGGACAAGCACCCGGGCCATTTGCAAAGTTTCTTCAAAAAATAGGATTATTGCCTAATATACCATGTCTGGTTTATCAGATCAAAATGGTGTAGCAGAAAGAAGAAACCCAACATTATTGGACATAGTGCGGAGTATGCTCCTCCAAACTTTCTAAATCCTTATGAATTGAAGCACTTAAGATGGTAATGTATATATTAAATTGAGTTCCAACCAAGGCTGTTTCCAAAAAACCTTTTGAATTACTGAAAGGTTGGAAACTAAGTTTATGACATATACGTGTTTGGGGATGTCCGTCTAAAGTGAGAATTTATAATCCACAAGAAAAGAAATTGGACCTAAGGACCATTAATGGGTATTTCATTAGATATTCTAAAAGGTCTAAGGGTTACAGATTTTATTGTCCATCTCACATTACTAGGGTTGTGGAATCAAGAAATGCAAAGTTTATTGAAAATGACTTGATTAGTGAGAGCGATCAAACTAGAAACATTGTTTCTAAGAATGATCATTCAAAATCTCAACCTTCCACTTCAAGTGATAGATTGATTATTGTTTACAACACCCCTTAACTACAAACTGATATTGAACAACCAATCATTGAAGTTCCATAAATTGCTGATGATATTCCAATAGATCAAGTAGTTCAAGAGTTGCCAAGAACTTTTGAACAACGAGTTGAATAACATACTTCTCAGGAATATGATGGTACAACATTAAGAAGATCTATTAGACTAAAGAAATCAGCAATTCCTAATGATTATGTTATGTATTTGCAAGAATATGACATAACATTGGAGCTGAAAATGATCCCTAATCCTTTTCACAAGCCATAAGTTGCAAAGAAACAGAAATATAGTACAATGCCATGAAGGAAAATATGAATTCTATGAAGAGTAACCAAGTCTGGGATCTTGTTGATTTACCTAATGGTGTAAAAGCCATTGGATGTAAATGGGTCTTTAAAACAAAGAAAGACTCATTAGGCAATATTGAGAGATATAAGGCAAGACTCGTTGTTAAAGGATTCACTCAGAAAAAAGGAGTTGATTACCCGAAGACTTTCTCTCTTGTATCTAAGAAAGATTCCTTGCGTATTATTTTGGCA
>NW_011500486.1:82184-86420 GCF_000495115.2 Populus euphratica
AATATAATTTCTTCATTCGATTTTATAGAAAACATTATAGATCAATGTATATACCAGAAGGTCAGTGGGAGTAAAATTTGTTTTCTTGTTTTATATGTGGATGATATTTTGCTAGCAACCAATAATAAGGGTTTGCTATATGAGGTGAAACAATTCCTCTCTAAAACTTTTGTTGTGAAGGATATGAGTGAGGCATTTTATGTTATTGGCATTAAAATCCATAGAGACAGATTTTGAGGTATCTTGGGTATGTCTTAGGAAACCTAAATTAATAAAGTTTTAGATAGATTTTGGATGAAGGATTGTTCTCCAAGTGTAGCTCCTATTATGAAGGGTGATAGATTAAGTTTGAATCAATGTTCGAAGAACGATCTTGAAAAGAAACAAATAAAGAACATTCCATATGCTTCTACTATTAGAAGCCTTATGTATGCTCAAGTCTGTATAAGACCTGACATTGCATTTCTTGTGGAAATGTTAGGACAATATCAAAGTAATACAGGTTTAGACCACTAGAGAGCTACAAAGAAAGTGATAAGGTACCTTCAAAGAACCAAAGACTATATGCTTATGTATAAACAAATAAATAATCTAGAAGTAATTGGCTACTCTAATTATGACTTTGCTGGTTGTATTGATTCACGCAAATCAACATCAGGATATATATTTTTGATGGCTAGTGGAGTTGTATCATGGAGGAGTGCTAAGTAGACCTTGATTGCAACTTCCACTATAGAAGCCAAGTTTGTCTCTTGTTTTGAGGCTACTTCACATGGTGTATAGCTTAAGAGTTTCATTTCTAGGCTTAGAATTATGGATTCTATCCATAGGCTATTGAGAATGTTTTGTGATAATTCAATTGTTGTTATTATGTCTAAGAATAACAAAAGTAGAAGTCAAAGTTAACACATCGTTATTAAGTATTTAGCCATAAAAGAACATATTAAAGAAAAGAAAATGGCCATTGAGCACTGAACTAATGATCACTGATCCTTTGACTAAGGGCATGCCACCGTTGAAATTCAAGAATAATGTAGTGGGTATGGGACTTGGTTCCATTATGTAATTTTTTCATTTTTTAAACAATGTTATTTTCCTAACTATTTTTATATTCTTCTCATATTGATGTGCACCTTAATTTGATTTTGAGAAAAATTCATTTGTGTTGGACTAAGAATAAACATAGGGTTTATTCATTAAAAACTTATTGCCACATAAATTATAATGTTTAAAGAAATAAATACATAGTAATATATGAAAGATAATACTCATAAATTAGAGGACCTATCATCATGATTCATATATTTATTACTAAAACATATTGTCAATGGGTTTAAGATGAAATATTAGATTACAAATGTGGACCAAGTGGGAGAATGTTGACCGTTTCTTATAGAGTCATTATAAATGACTCTTTAACTCTCCTTCACACCTATCAACTATTAAAGTGGCCCACTCTAAAGGTTGAAACCTTTATATTTATGAGCTCTTAAAGTGGTTCATTTTAAGAATGTAGCATTCACATTTATGAACTCTTAAAGTGGTTCACTTTAAGGATATAACATTCATGAACTCTTAAAGTAGTTCACTTGTAACTACCCATGATATAATAAATATGTAGGACATATAACCATTAAAGCTTGATGGAAGCTTTGGCTATAAATAATATTATTTGATCCTCATACTCACTTATTTAATTCCAAATATATATAAAAGAGAGCAGCAAATATATAAGGAATATCAATGGTTGGAGGTATTGTTTCCTTGTTATTAAGACTTATAATTTTGTTATAAACATATTTATTCTACATCATAGAATCGTTAATTCAGTTTTACACAATATTCATCATACAATCTAGATGGTGAATCTTCTTTCTACGATCATATATATATGATCTATTTTTCAACAACCCATGTTCATCGAACGTTCTTACATCTCCTTACCACGTGTCAGCACTGGAATCAAGTTTCACTTTATCTAGCTCATAATGCTCATGTTGACCCTGCTTCATCTTCAATCGTAGTGAATTTTTCAGGTGCAGATGCATAAACTTTATCCTATGAAATTTCATCTCCTTCAACATCATCTCTTTCTTTACTTTATTATTACATGATGTTAGAATAAACTATCTCCCTTTTCATTTGAAAAGCTTTCAAATCAAACCAAATTTCTTTTCAAATTTATTGCTAGCTTTTTTCTTCTTTATCTTTCTTATTCTAAGATATAATTTTTTTTGTTTCACAATTACCACTCTCTAAAACATATTGCTATGTAAAACCAATAACTATAATAGTTTTTCACGAGTAGAACTCATAAGACATGTTTTAGAGTCATGTGTAGTGACCAATAACAAATCTGTGAGGTCCGTGAATCAAAACGGATAATATCTTACTAGTAGGGTGAAGTGTTACAAGTTATGTATTAAAAAAGTAAAAATAAAATAAAAAAGGAGTCGCTACCAAATTTATGATAACTAGAAACCATAATTAATCTACAAATATCTTAGGTAAATGACTGATTTTATAATAAAAAGTATAGTCATCACCTTATACATATTACCTAAAGAAGATAAACTATATTGTTATATGTTTTCAATGATTTGTGTATTTATGTGGTCTGCCTAAACCAATATGTTATATGGCTATTATCTTTATTATCCATTTAACGTCTAAGAACTAAGGTCCAATGTTGAACCGTACCATTCTGATTACTACTTAAAAGTGCATTTTTGTCAAGGTTTTATATCATCATTTTGCACTTAAGTATCAACAACTCCTTAACTAAAGCATGTTTTATAATAACATATCTAATAATATAAGATATCTTTAATTTATGGTAAATGTTTATTTTAAACACAGGCCTATCACATAAATAAAATGATTGATTGATGAATTTAAGAACTGAGATTGACAGGACAAAGAGATGGCCAAACTTAGAAAAGAGATGTTGCTACAGTCCAAATCAGAATACTGTTCAGTAATTGGGTCATATCTGGAGCTGTAGATCTCGAATTTAGGTCTACTTTATATGGATGGAAAGATAAGACATAGGCCTACAACTTTTATATGGAGCCCAAGATTTAAAAAGGTCATGTTCAAGTTCAAATTATAGCAACGACAAAGAAGTCCAAATCTGTCCTATAGCTCCCGCACTATTTAGTTTTTGGCACATATCTAGAGTTCTAAAAGTTCAAATTACCTCTATTTGTTTCCCTGAAAAGCGAAGACAATTTCTTACAACTTTCATGTTTTCAAGTGGTTTCAATTCTTATGTTATCAATGATGTTTTGGGCAGACAAGAGAAGATAAGGATTGTCACCAAGTTAAGAGTTGATCACCCACTCATCAATTAGTCATCAAATCAATAGTTTCCAATTTTGGCCTATAAAAGGAGGCATTTACCATGCATTTAGGCATCTTGGTCTCTAGATCAAGATCATGCTTTTTCTTTCTCTTTTTGTATTTTTGTAATGCTTAAGTTTTATTTTCATTAATATCTTGTTTATACCTTTCAATTCCTTTCCTCTACTTAGTTAACTTTTATCTTATTTATGTTCTTATTTTGTTTATTTTTTTTTATTCATTCATTATGTTTAGTTAATTTTATTATATCAAGGTGAAAAGGTTACACTAATGATGTAAGAATAAGTACAGTATAAACTTAACATGAATTTTAATATTTGATACTAACATGTTTTGTATTTGTTATCTTGTTCACTCTTTAATACTTTGCTTGGTAAATGACTAATCTAGATTTATATTGTATAATACTTGGTACAACAAATACTTGGCACTTTCATAGCCCATACTGTATGGTATAACCGACACCTAAGCTATGAAAGGAACTTGATTTGTTGGTAACATAAGTTATAATCATGAATGCCTGACGAGATTTATAAGTATTAGCATTAATTGAATAAAATAACTAATATAATCATGTTAACAATTTATAATCTGATTGGAATCTCATTTGTGTGTAGTTTCCATTTGAGTAATAAGAGTTTATACTATACTTGTTTAAAATACCATTAATAGATCATCTAACCTTGACATTTGTTATTATCATTGTTTAATCATTACGTTGATCTTCCATCTCAAAGTTCTCATTAACTTCTTCTTCTTTATTATTTTTATTGCTACTACTATTACTACTATTATTATTACTATTACTATTACTATTACTAACAGTAGTATTAGTATTAGTATTAGTATTATTAATATTATTAATATTACTAT
>NW_011500486.1:86463-87058 GCF_000495115.2 Populus euphratica
TAGTATTACCATCATCATCATCATCATCATCATCATCATCATCATCATCATCATCATCATCATCATCATCATCATCATCATCATCATCATTCTTCTTGTTGTTATTATATTTTTATTATCTATAATTTATACAATTAATCTCCTTGTGGTTCGAATCCGGTCTTGCCGGGTTATTTATTACTTTGACATTTCTGCATTTAGAAGAAGACATCAATATTTTAGTCGTGCCACATTCCAAGATCATTTAATGAATAATAAAACTATATTAATTAACCCTACAATCTATTAGTTAACATCTAAATTACAAGGCCCACTATAAGATCATGTGATAGGATCAATGAAACGACCAAAAGATTGTTGTCTTCTCCCAAGTGCAGGAGTGTCGAAGTAATAAATAACCCGGCAAGACCAAGGTCGAACCACAGGGAGGTTAATTGTACAAATTATAAATAACAATAATACAACAACAATAACAACAACAACAACAACAACAACAATAATAGTAATAACAATAATAACAATAACAATAACAATAACAATAATAGTAGTAGTAGTAATACTAATAATAATAGTAATATAATAATAATAATAATAA
>NW_011500486.1:87115-98899 GCF_000495115.2 Populus euphratica
TAATAATAATAATAATAATAGTAGTAGTAGTAGTAGTAGTAGTAAAGAAAAAGAAGGAGAAGAAGAAGAAGATGATGAGAACTTTGAGATGGAATATTAATGTAACAATTAAACAATTATAATAACAAATGTCAAGGTTAGAAGTTCCACTAATGGTATGTCAAACAAGTATAGTATAAACTCTTATTAGTCAATTGGAAACCACACACAAAGGAGGTTCCAATCAGATTATATATTATTAACATGATTACATTAGTCATCTTATTCGATTAATGCTAATACTTGTAAATCTCGTCAAGCATTCATGATTATAACTTATATTAACAACAAATCAAGTTCCTTTCATAGCTCAGGTGTCGGTTATACCATACAGTATGGGCTATGAAAGTGCCAAGCATTTGTTGTACCAAGTGCTATACAACATAAATCAAGATTAGTCATTTAACAAGCAAAGTATTAAAGAGTGAACAAGATAACAAATACAAAACATGCTAGTATCAAACATTAAAGTTCATATTAAGTTTACACTATACTTATTCTTACACCATTAGTGTACCCTTTTCACCTTGACATAATAAACTTAGCTAGACATAATGAAAGAAAGAAAAATAAATAAACAAAATAAGAACATAAAAGTTAACTAAGTAAATGAAAGGAAATGAAAGGCATAAACTTGATATTAATGAAAGTAATACAAAAAATACAAAGAGAGAAAGAAAGAGCATGATCTTGATCTGAAAACCAAGATGCCTAAATGCATGGCAAATGCCTCCTTTTATAGGCCAAAATTGGGAACTATTGATTTGATGACTAATTAATAAGTGGGTAGCCAACTCTTGACTTGGTGACAATCCTTATCTTCTCTTGTCTGCCCAAAACATCATTGATAACATCAAAATTGGAGCCACTCAAACATGAAAGTTGTAGGCAATTGTCTCATCTTTCTTGTGTAAAACATTCAGCTCATTTGGACTTTTAGAACTCCAGATATGGCCAAAATACTGAACAGTGCTCGGGCTGGAGGACAGATTCGGGGTTCTTTGTTGTTGCTACAATTTGGACTTGAAAATGTACTTTTTAGATCTTACCTTTCCATCTATATAAAGTAGACCTAAATCTGAGATCTATAGCTCCAAATATGACCCAATTACCGAACAGTGTTCCGATTTGGATTGCACCGACATCTCTTTTCTAATTTTGGTCATCTTTTTGCCCTTGCAATTTAAATTCTTAAAGTCATCAATCAATCCTTTCATTTATGTGATAGACCTGTATTTAAAATGAACATTTACCATAAATTAAAGGTATCTTATATTATTAGATATATTATTACAAAACATGCTTTAGTTAAGGAGTTATTGATACTTCAAGTGCAAAATGATGATATAAAACCATGATAAAAATGCACTTTTAAGTACTAATCAATCAATATATAATATTGAATATCTATAGTCATGATTCAATGACTACATACTAAATAACATAAAAAAAAGCACAATATTGGATCATTTCATCCTAAGTTATTTAGTACATGATAGAAACACTAATGTATAAGAATTATTACGTCTGAAAGATTCACATTATATACTAAATAGCATCGAAAAAACAAGAATCATAATTAGAAGATTCACATTATATACTAAGTAGCATCCAAAAAATAAGACTCGTGATTAGACCATTTTCTGGACTATTGAATATATAATGGGAACATCAAATTAATTTTGAGATTGTAAAGTGGTTATATGGTGATCAAAATTTATTGTTTTATCGCACAGTATCATAAAGATTATATATTAATTGATTTTATTATTCATTTATCAACATTTAAAAAATATAGCCTAATGTTAGACCATAACATCATGAATTGATTAGTAATTAATAGTAACAATTAATTTAATGATCATGTATTATTAATTGTATCCTATCATCCCATAATAAGTATTCAAAAGATATGGTTTAATATTAAATTACCATCTTGGATCAATTAATAATTAATATAAAATTTATTTTTACTTTATTTATTATTTATCTTATTTCTCATTAATCAACATCTAGAAAACATGATATAATGGTAAACTATATCTTCTTAACCTAATTAACAATTATTATTCTAGAATTATTTTTATTATTATTCCTTATATATATTTTAAATACAATTTATTCATTATATGCTCATCACAATATTTCTCATAATGATTCAATATTCAAATACAAGATATGGTTACACTTAACCATCTCATCTTATCCTCTTAGCCAACCAACAAATCTAATACTACCTCACTTACACACTTTACCCACACACTTTGCTTGGTTCAAATCTCAACAAGCACATAACCAAAAATTAATTAACTAATAATTTTCAAATCAACAATATTTCAAAAATGAAAACACATTATCCAACATCAAGTATATACTCAAGATCACAAATTAAGCATTGTTAAATACTTGTAGATCAACATGTAAATTTATAGATCTAAAAAATTCAAAAATCAAATTTTTGGTGTTCTTTCATCTATTCTAATTTTCCATATCACATGAAGAACTATATTTAATGTACTTGATCAAGGTCTCAAGCTTAGAATTAAAACCTTTTAACATCATTTATCAATTAAATTTCTCATAATCCAAACAAAAACTAACATTACTCTTTTAATAACATCTTTCATCATTATCTTGAAAACAAAATTGTATAACACTATTTAAACAATGCTAACTATTTCAAACTTCAACAAATCAAGTTGTTCTTCAAAAATCAATTACCATTACATCCATTATATCATGCATGTTTCTTAATATCAATAAAAAAAATCATCATAAAAAACATCTAAAACATAAACTAAGACTTTCACTAATATTATAAATACTCAATTTAATCAATTCAAATCAATGTAACACCACGAATCATACACACAAATCACATCTCAAAAAATTATATGAACCAAATAAAGTGTCATCCATGAACTTAAACAAAATATCCAATTGAAATTATAAAAAAAAAACTAAAGGTGCTTAGTAATTCATTATGGAGCAAGACACATTATATAATGGATTGTTATAATATAATGACATTTTTACCCTCCACAATGAGAGCTAAGCAAGTGCAAATTAAGGGGCAAATTGATCATTTCACTAGGTCAATTAGCATTAACAAATTGAATTGGGGTAAATTAGTTTTTAAAAAATAGTAAAAGGACTTAATTATCCTTAAAAATAAAAAAAATGTTAGGCTTGCATAAAGGGCTTTTTGGTCTTTTTAATTTTTTTCAAAATAGTAAAATGATTAATTACCCTTAAAATAAAAATTATTATGCTTGTACATTGTCTTTTCATATTTTAACAATAAAATGATTACTTTATCCTTCAAATTAAAATACCAAGGTTGTTGTCTTAAAGATATTTTAGTATTTTTAGTATGTTTTTTCTATTATTATAAGTTTTAGTTAGGGGTAATTTGATAACTTGATAAATAATAATAATAATAATATTAAAAAAAAAGCTCATATGGAGGGGCTTTGTTGTCTTCTCAATCTTTTTGAACAATAAAATGATGGATTTATCCTTCAAATTTAAAAACTAAGTCTATTGTCTTAAGGGCATTTTATTATTTTTAGTATGCCTTTTGTGTTATTATCAATTTCAATTAAGGATAATTTGCTAATTTCAAAAATATTAATATTACTAAAAAAAGTGGTTTATGCGTGCTTTGCGCATTTGTTTGTGAGCGCCTTCAATGCCCTTCAAGACATGCATGAAGCAATATTAGACATCCAAAAATGACCTATCATTGTGTTGTTGTGTCCAGTGACGACGAAACTGATGAGGCTGCTCGTGTGTTGAAAAATATGATGATTAGCTAGTAGTGAACTATTTTTCTCCTCATTCTCTTTTATCTCTTACCTCGAGCTTCCCTTCCAACTCTAAATTGCATCTTTGAGTTTGTATTTATTTTAATTTTTTCCCTCAATAATTTGATTGTTATTTGTGTTGTTTTTAATGCTTTTTGAAGTTTATTGTTTTTATAATTTCATTCCTAATCATTTTATTTTATTTTTTATCTAATTTAGTCCTTGTTCTTTTTATTATTTTTTATCCTTTTTCTTGATTTATTTTTCATTTTTGTCCCTTAACATTTTATTCCATTTAATTTTTGTATCTTATTCTGATTCTGGTTCTTTTGATTACTACTTTTTGTTTTTTCTTAATTTTTTTAATATAGTCCCTAATTATTTTTTTCATTTAATTTTTATGCCAGATTTGATCCTTAATGTTTTGATTGTTATTTGTTTTTTTTTTTTAATTTTTTATGATTGGAAAATTTGATTTGATTATATTTTATTTTTATGTTAGCCTTCTAGAAAGCAATTTCGATCTCATGATGATAGTCAATGGTTTCAAATATTAGTTTGGTTTAAGTTTGGTTTTTTTTTAATGTCCTTTTTTACAAATTTTTTTTTTTAATTTCATAATTCTAGAGTGGTTTATTAGTCTTGAGCTTCATGATTTGTTCCACTTTTTTTTGGATCTCATATATCGGATTACATGTTAATCGAGCTAACTTGTGTTGACTATAATTTTTTTCTCAACATTGTTTTATAAAATTGATTTTTTTTCAATTTCATCCCTTGGCAATAAGTTATTGACACGACTAAAAGGTTGATGTCTTCTCCCAAGTGCAGGAGTGTCCAAGTAATAAATAACCCGGCAAGACCGGGGTCGAACCACAGGGAGGTTAATTGTACAAATTATAAACAACAATTATAAAACAACAATAACAACAACAGTAATAATAATAATAATAATAATAATAAAGAAAGAGAAGAAGAAGAAGATGATGAGAACTTTGAGATGGAATATTAATGTAACGATTAAACAATGATAATAACAAATGTCAAGGTTAGAGGTTCCACTAATGGTATATCAAACAAGTATAGTATAAACTCTTATTATTGAATTGGAAACCACACACAAAGGAGGTTCCAATCAGATTATATATTGTTAACATGATTACATTAGTCATCTTATTCAATTAATGCTAATACTTGTAAATCTCGTCAAGCATTCATGATTATAACTTATGTTAACAACAAATCAAGTTCCTTTCATAGCTCAGGTGTCGGTTATACCATACATTATGGGCTATGAAAGTGCCAAGCATTTGTTGTACCAAGTGTTATACAACATAAATCAAGATTAGTCATTTAACAAGCAAAGTATTAAAGAGTGAACAAGATAGCAAATATAAAACATGTTAGTATCAAACATTAAAGTCCATATTAAGTTTACATTATACTTATTCTTACACCATTAGTGTAACCTTTTCACCTTGACATAATTAACTTAGCTAGACATAATGAAAGAAAGCAAAATAGATAAACAAAATAAGAACATAAAAGTTAACTAAGTAAAGGAAAGGAAATGAAAGGCATAAACTTAATATTAATGAAAACAAAGCATAAAAAATACAAAGAGAGAAAGGAAGAGCATGATCTTGATCTGGAAATCAAGATGCCTAAATGCATGGCAAATGCCTCCTTTTATAGGCCAAAAATGGGAACTATTGATTTGATGACTAATTGATAAGTGGGTGACCAACTTTTGACTTGGTGACAATCCTTATCTTCTCTTGTCTGCCCAAAACGTCATTGATAACGTCAAAATTGGAGCCAGTTGTAAACATGAAAGTTGTAGGCAATTGTCTCAGCTTTCTTGTGTAAAAATTTCAGCTCATTTGGACTTCTAGAACTCCAGATATGGCCAAAATACCGAATAGTGCTCGGGCTGGAAGACAGATTCGGGCTTCTTTGTTGTTGCTACAATTTGGACTTGATAATGGCCTTTTTAGATCTTGGGCTCCATATGAAAGTTGTAGGCCTATGTCTTACCTTTCCATCCATATAAATTGGACCTAAATCTGAGATCTGTAGCTCCAGATATGACCCAATTACCGAACAGTGTTCCGGTTTGGATTGCACCGACATCTCTTTTCTAAGTTTGGCCATCTCTTTATCCTTGCAATTTAAGTTCTTCAAGTCATCAATCAATCCTTTCATTTATGTGATAGGCCTGCATTAAAAATAGACATTTACCATAAATTATAGGTATCTTATATTATTAGATACATTATTATAAAACATATTTTAGTTAAGGAGTTATTGATACTTCAAGTGCAAAATGATGATATAAAACCATGATAAAAATGCACTTTTAAGTACTAATCACACCCCCCAACCAGCTTATTACTAGTCCCTAGTAATCAAAGCGTTAAAATAGAAAACAAATTTGCAAATTTCACAAAGCAAGGTATTCATCATTTAACTTCCATTAGTCTATCCAGATAAACAAACTCTCATTAAATTTATATATCTGCTCAATACCTCTTAACAAGATATTAATAAACCTTTCTTTTGTGCTCAATGTATCAACACATAATTATGGGGCTTTTCTTGGAAGAAAACAAAATTTTTGTTCTAATGTTTAAGGTTAACTTCCTTGGGTTGGGATTACTATTTTTGTCTTTTTTTTTTTTTTTAACTCTATATACATATACTTTAAAAACATCATGCATCTTTAACCCATGTAATGAGCTTTCAGCTAATGACTCCCAGACCAGTTGGTCTTAGGGCATTAGGTGTTAAGACACCCCTACGAGCTTAGTAACTCGGGTCGCAGATACTGATATGTAGATAGTGCAATGTTTGATTCCCTTAAGCTTTTCTCCTCAACCCATGTAACAAGCGTTGGGCCAATAGCTCCCAAGTCAGTTGACTTTAGGGTATTAGGTGTTAAAACACCCCTTCGGGCTTAATTGCTTAGGTTAGGGAGGCTACGAAACCAAACTTATCTACATTTTTATTATCATCATTTTTTTTTCTTTTTTTCTTTTTTTTTTTTTTTTTTTTTTTTTTTTTTTTTTTTTTTTTTTTTTTTTTTTTTTTTTTCTTTTTAATTATATACAATCCCTTTCCCTTAGTTGTTACCTTTAACAAAAGAACATAAATAATGTAATAATCCAATATGCAACCCACAATCATATGTTAAAGTGTGTGTGTGTAAATTAAGGTTTAAAAATACATGTTAAATAAGTATATGAGCAGAATTAAGTGGTAACAATACGAGAGTTTGTAAACCTGAATATTTCAGGAAGTATTATAATAGACCTTGTTAAGAATGGTTACTAAGATGCGTCTCAAGAGTCACTTTAACAAAAGAACTCCTTTACTCTGCCATCCTAGTAACAACAATTATGCACATGCTTTATGAAATGAAAAACAATTTTTTTTTTATCAACTACTACCCTCTCCCCCCAACCAAAACGAGACATTGTCCTCAATGTTCTAAGGTAGAAAGATAGAGTATAGAAGATATCACCTGAAATAACGAACACTGACAAACCTGAAACACACTGAAACAAATATAAGAAACAACAAAACACAATAATAAAACCAAGCATGTGTATGTACAGGTAGTTGTGATTGTGGCTCACATCTTCCCTTGGTTTTACGTCCAAGAACGGCTTAAACGCCCTCTATGGGTCGGGGATAGGCTTCCCATCCAGTTTTCTTAAAAACTGGCAAACAGGGTCTTTTTTAGTCAGATTCCCAAGACTAAGTCGATCATGTTCTTTATGAAATAGTGGCCATAAATCATGAATTGCACGATGCACATCTCCACTAGGATGCGTCTCAAGAGTCAATAGAAGATTATCTAAAGACTCCTTACTCAGGCCATCCTTAATGAATTGTATTTTATCTTCACGGTTTATAGATACCATTCCTAAAGAACGACATTGTGTATTACAAGTCCATCTAGCACATCGATGACAGACATCCAGTCGTTTTGCACGACGCTTCTTTGCAAAAGTGCTTTTACCTGTTCCAGGCATGTGTGAAATGAAGTTAGAGGACTCACCTGATAATCGGACCTTTGCTTCAATCAACCAGCGAATATCTTCAGGAATTCCATGATTCATTAACAATCTCAATCTTGCACATCTAGCACGGTAAATTTTTGTAATCGCATTCTGAGGCAGAGCGGGAAAATACTTTTTCAATTTTTCAAGATTAGTGTCCATTTTCAAATGAGAATTAGAAGAGAGATTCAAAGAATTGCACAGATATATACACAGAT
Organism: Populus euphratica; assembly: GCF_000495115.2. Lineage (NCBI taxonomy): Eukaryota > Viridiplantae > Streptophyta > Magnoliopsida > Malpighiales > Salicaceae > Populus > Populus euphratica. Next base: position 95,243 of record NW_011500486.1, read on the forward strand.
ATCAGTAATTATGGGAAACTGAAAGAACCGACTTAAGTCACGGAGTACCGTTATCCGCCATTTGACCGGGGTGAGATAAACTAGCAAAAATCACTCAAAAAGAAACACAAAAACAATGTGAGATAATAATCAACCTTTATGTACAAAATCATTCAAACCAGTTGATTCATTTTCATTAAGAAAATTATCAAAGTGAGCTTTCAAACGATGTCCATTTTCCTTAAAATCATTGTCATTCATTGAATTCTCAATATCACAGGCCCCATAAGGATTGGTCCATCTTAATCTTAGCTCTTTAGGACCCCATAAGTATTGCTCCATCTTAGTCTTAGCTCTTTAGGGAATGCATAGAACTTTTTGACCAGTATCAATCTTTTGACAATTTTCACAAGTTTTGCAGAATGCATGCGTGTCCGTGAACATGGTGGGCCAATAAAATCCATTTTGAAAGATTTTTGCAGCAGTCTTTTTTGACGAGAAACAACTTCCACATGCTTCAGAATGACAAAGTTTAATGACACTACTTACCTCATTGTCGGGAATGAATCTTTGAAATATTTGATCAGGACAATATTTGAATAAGTTAGGGTCATCACAATAAAAGCTCTTCACTTCGTTCAAAAACTTTTCTTTGTCTTGGGTACTCCAATCAGCTGGCAAATCTCCTAAAGCAAGAAAATTAATATTTTTATCACACCAAGGCATTGGACTAAGAGAAAGTAAGGATTCGTTAGGAAAGTAATCATCGATTGATGTGATGTCAGATGTCGAATCTATTGTCACTGTTAACAAAAGATTCGCATCAACATTTTCTGTGCGTTTGTTATCCGTGATTTCTTCCTCAGAATAAATCATTTGCAAATCTTCAGATTCATCCAACTCATTTTTACTTAAAGTAGATTCAAGTTGATCATAAACTAATTCATCAATATGATCTACTTCTTGTAAATCATTATCATCTCCAGGTTGCTTAAATCATTATCATCTCTAGGTTGCTTGCAAATGTTGAAAATATTCATCTCTAATGTCATGTTTCCAAATGATAGCTTCATCAATCCATTCCTACAATTAATCAATGCGTTAGAGGTTGCAAGAAACGGACGTCCTAAAATAACAGGAAATGAATTACATGCTTCAACAGGTTCTGTGTCCAAGACAATAAAATCCACAGGATAAATGAATTTATCGACTTCTACTAACACATCTTCAATTATTCCTCTAGGCACTTTTATAGATCTATCGGCAAGTAAAAGAGATATAGAAGTTGGTTTTAACTCACCTAGATTGAGACTCTGAAAAACTGAATATGGAAGTAAATTCACACTAAAAACTGAATATGACCTAGATTGAGACTCTGAAAAACTGAATATGGAAGTAAATTCACACTAGCTCCAAGATCAAGTAAGGCTCTTTCAATTTTATGCTCTCCAATAAAGCAAGAAATTGTAGGACAACCAGGGTCTTTATATTTCAAAGCATTATTGTTTTGAAGAATAACACTTACTTGTTTGGCTAGAAAGGCTTTCTTTTTCACATTCAGTTTCCTCTTCACAGTGCAGAGATCTTTCAAAAATTTAGCATAGGAAGGAACCTGTTTAATTGCATCCAACAAAGGTATATTAACCCTTACCTGTTTGAACATTTCATAAATTTCAGAATTGTGATTGACTTTCCTTTGTTTGGTCATGGCTTGAGGAAATGGAAGTGCTGGCGGTGAATCAGTCGTTTCTTTGCAATTTTCAGATTCAACCCCTTCCTTGCCCTCAGAGATTGACTCATCATCTTTCTTATAAGGTTCAAGAGAGGGTTTTTCAATAACCTTACCGCTGCGCAGAGTAGTGACTGATTTGACTTGATCCATGTGTTGGCTTCCGGAACTACTTGCATTTGCATTGTATTGCCCTTTGGGATTTTGTTGTGTTTGAGATGGAAACTTACCTTTCTCTTGGAAACTAAGAGCAGATGTTAATTTAGCAAGAGTATCTTTAAAATCTGTCATGTTTTGAACAAGTTGAGTATTAATTGTCTCTTGCTTTTCAATGAATGCATGCAATGTTTCCTCAAGATTTCTTCTAGGAGGTGGAGCATAAGAAGGTGCATATCCATGAGAATTTTGGAAATTGTGGTGTGCTTGAAATGGTGGTTGTGAAGTTTGTGCATTATTGTTCTCACTCTTCCAATTGAAATTTGGGTGATTTCTCCAACCAGGGTTGTATGTTTGGGAGTATGGGTTGTGGTTGGGCCTTTGAAAACTGTTTAAAGCATGGGCTTGTTCATAGAGACATTCTTTAAAAGAAGGCAAGGTTGGACAATCATTGGTTGAGTGTTCATTTGTTTCACAGATTTGACACACAATGTTTTCAACAGATTTTAATGGACCACTCTTTTTTAATTCTAGTGCCTCGACTTTTCTAGCTAAAGATGCAAACTTGGCTTGAAGGTCATGATCTTCCCTAAGGTTGTACATACCTCCACTAGATGTATGAGGTTGAGTTTTACTAGATGCCTCATAAGTACCCGCGGTGTCCCAATTTTGAGCATTTTCAGCTAACAAGTCTAAGTACTCCATTGCTTCATCAGGGTCTTTATCTTCAAAAGTTCCATTGCACATCAATTCAACCATTTGCCTATCTTTAGGTGTTAACCCTTCATAGAAATGTGAAACCAATCTCCATGTTTCAAAACCATGATGAGGGCAAGTACTAAGCAAGTCTCGATACCTATCCCAACATTGGTAAAATGTTTCTCCTGGTTTTTGAGTGAAAGTGGTGATTTGTCTCTTGAAAGAGTTTGTTCTATGAGATGGAAAAAACTTCTTTAAAAACTGTTGTTGCATTTCATCCCAAGCACGAATGGATCCTGGTCTTAAATTTTGTAGCCATGTTTTAGCTTTATCTTTTAATGAAAAAGGAAAAAGCTTTAATCTAATGGTGTTCATGCTACAATTTAAATTATTATATGTGTTGCAGACCTCCTCAAATTCCCTTAAATGCAAGTATGGATTTTCCAATTCCAAACCATGAAAAGAAGGTAAAAGTTGAATAATACCTGGTTTAAAATTAAAATGAGATGCATCAGGAGGAAAAACTATGCATGATGGTGCACTTGTTCTTGTGGGATTCATGTGGTCTCTAAGTGTTCTAGCACGGTTATTCTCATTATTCTCATTATGAAGTGATTGATTATCTTCTTCGGCCATATTTTCTGAAAATGATGAGGATACCCTACAAAGTCTACCACTTGATGTACGTGACCACACTCTCATGCACGTGTAGGAATAAAATAAAAAGAAGAACAAGAAAGCAAAAGAAGGAGGAAGAAAACAAAATAAAAAGAAACAAAAGAAAAGAAACAAAGTTATATACAAGAAAAGTGAAAAGAGAAAATAAAATAAATACTATAATTTATACAAGAACTTACCTCCCCGGCAACGGCGCCAAAAACTTGACACGACTAAAAGATTGATGTCTTCTCCCAAGTGCAGGAGTGTCGAAGTAATAAATAACCCGGCAAGACCGGGGTCGAACCACAGGGAGGTTAATTGTACAAATTATAAACAACAATTATAAAACAACAATAACAACAACAACAATAGTAATAATAATAATAATAATAATAATAATAATAATAGTAGTAGTAGTAGTAGTAGTAGTAGTA